>NW_022631193.1:769164-979063 GCF_010015895.1 Lontra canadensis | reverse complement strand
AAGAAGTCTGTAACATACAATGGTAAAAATATTAGATTGGCAGCAGACTTATCCACAGAGACCTGGCAGGCCAGGCCAGAAAGAGCTGGCATGATATATTCAGAGCACTAAATGAGAAAAACATGCAGCCAAGAATACTATATCCAGCTAGGCTATCATTGAAAATAGAAGGAGAGATTAAAAGCTTCCAGGACAAACAAAAACTAAAAGAATTGGCAAACACCAAACCAGCTCTACAGGAAATATTGAAAGGGGTCCTCTAAGCAAAGAGAGACCCTAAAAGTAGTAGATCAGAAAGGAACAGAAACAATATACAATAACAGTCACCTTACAGGCAATACAATGGCACTAAATTCATATCTCTCAATAGTTACCCTGAATGTTAATAGTCTAAATGCCCCGATCAAAAGACACAGGGTATCAGAATGGATAAAAAAACCAAAACCCACCTGTATGTTGCCTACAAGAAACTCATTTTAAACCCAAAGACACCTCCAGATTTAAAGTGAGGGGGTGGAAAAGAATTTACCATGCTAATGGACATCAGAAGAAGTAGGAGTGGCAATCCTTATATCAGATCAAGTAGATTTTAAGCCAAAACTATAATAAGAGATGAGGAAGGACACTACATCATACTCAAAGGATCTGTCCAACAAGAAGATCTAACAATTTTAAATATCTATGCCCCTAACGTGGGAGCAGCCAACTATATAAACCAATTAATAACAAAATCAAAGAAACACATCAACAATAATACAATAATAGTAGGGGACTTTAACACTCCCCTCACTGAAATGGACAGATTATCCAAGCAAAAGATCAACAAGGAAATAAAGGCCTTAAATGACACACTGGACCAGATGGACATCAGATATATTCAGAACATTTCATCCCAAAGCAACAGAATACACATTCTTCTCTAGTGCACATGGAACATTCTCCAGAATAGATCACATCCTCAGTCCTAAATCAGGTCTCAACCGGTATCAAAAGATTGGGATCATTCCCTGCATATTTTCAGACCACAATGCTCTGAAGCTAGAACTCAATCACAGGAGAAAATTTGGAAAGAACCCAAATACATGGAGACTAAACAGCATCCTTCTAAAGAATGAATGGGTCAACCAGGAAATTAAAGAAGAATTGAAAAAAGTCATGGAAACAAATGATAATGAAAATACAACAGTTCAAAATCTGTGGGACACAACAAAGGCAGTCCTGAGAGGAAAATATATAGCGGTACAAGCCTTTCTCAAGAAACAAGAAAGGTCTCAGGTACACAACCTAACCCTACACCTAAAGGAGCTGGAGAAAGAACAAGAAAGAAACCCTAAACCCAGCAGGAGAAGAGAAATCATAAAGATCAGAGCAGAAATCAATGAAATAGAAACCAAAAAAACAATAGAACAAATCAACGAAACTAAGAGCTGGTTCTTTGAAAGAATTAATAAGATTGATAAACCCCTGGCCAGACTTATCAAAAAGAAAAGAGAAAGGACCCAAATAAATAAAATCATGAATGAAAGGGGAGAGATCACAACTAACACCAAAGAAATACAGACAATTATAAGAACATACTATGAGCAACTCTACGCCAACAAATTTGACAATCTGGAAGAAATGGATGCATTCCTAGAGACATATAAACTACCACAACTGAACCAGGAAGAAATAGAAAGCCTGAACAGACCCATAACCAGTAAGGAGATTGAAACAGTCATCCAAAATCTCCAAACAAACAAAAGCCCAGGGCCAGATGGCTTCCCGGGGGAATTCTACCAAACATTTAAAGAAGAACGAATTCCTATTCTCCTGAAACTGTTCCAAAAAATAGAAATGGAAGGACAACTTCCAAACTCATTTTATGAGGCCAGCATCACCTTGATCCCCAAACCAGACAAGGATCCCATCAAAAAAGAGAACTACAGACCAATATCTTTGATGAACACAGATGCAAAAATTCTCACCAAAATACTAGCCAATAGGATTCAACAGTACATTAAAAGGATTATTCACCACGACCAAGTGGGATTTATTCCAAGGCTGCAAGGTTGGTTCAACATCTGCAAATCAATCAGTGTGATACAACACATTAATAAAAGAAAGAACAAGAACCATATGATACTTTCAATAGATGCTGAAAAAGATTTGACAAAGTACAGCATCCCTTCCTGATCAAAACTCTTCAAAGTGTAGGGATAGAGGGCACATACCTCAATATCATCAAAGCCATCTATGAAAAACCCACCGTAGATATCATTCTCAATGGAGAAAAACTGAAAGCTTTTCCGCTAAGGTCAGGAACACGGCAGGGATGTCCGTTATCACCACTGCTATTCAACATAGTACTAGAAGTCCTAGCCTCAGCAATCAGACAACAAAAAGAAATTAAAGGCATCCAAATTGGCAAAGAAGAAGTCAAACTATCACTCTTCACAGATGATATGATACTATATGTGGAAAACCCAAAAGACTCCACTCCAAAACTGCTAGAACTTGTACAGGAATTCAGCAAAGTGTCAGGATATAAAATCAATGCACAGAAATCAGTTGCATTTCTCTACACCAACAACAAGACAGAAGAAAGAGAAATTAAGGAGTCAATCCCATTTACAATTGCACCCAAAACTATAAGATACCTAGGAATAAACCTAACCAAAGAGACTAAGAATCTATACACAGTAAACTATAAAGTACTCATGAAAGAAATTGAGGAAGACACAAAGAAATGGAAAAGTGTTCCATGCTCCTGGATTGGAAGAATAAATATTGTGAAAATGTCTATGCTACCTAAAGCAATCTACACATTTAATGCAATTCCTATCAAAGTACCATCCATTTTTTTCCAAAGAAATGGAACAAATAATCCTAAAATTTATATGGAACCAGAAAAGACCTTGAATAGCCAAAGGAATATTAAAAAAGAAAGCCAAAGTTGGTGGCATCACAATTCCGGACTTCAAGCTCTATTACAAAGCTGTCATCATCAAGACAGCATGGTACTGGCACAAAAACAGACACATAGATCAATGGAACAGAATAGAGAGCCCAGAAATAGACCCTCAACTCTATGGTCAACTAATCTTCGACAAAGCAGGAAAGAATGTCCAGTGGAAAAAAGACAGCCTCTTCAATAAATGGTGTTGGGAAAATTGGACAGCCACATGCAGAAAAATGAAATTGGATCATTTCCTTACACCACACACGAAAATAGACTCAAAATGGATGAAGGACCTCAGTGTGAGAAAGGAATCCATCAAAATCCTTGAGGAGCAGCAACCTCTTCGACCTCAGCCACAGCAACATCTTCCTAGGAACATTGCCAAAGGCAAGGGAAGCAAGGGCAAAAATGAACTATTGGAATTTTATCAAGATCAAAAGCTTTTGCACAGCAAAGGAAACAGTTAACAAAACCAAAAGACAACTGACAGAATGGGAGAAGATATTTGCAAATGACATATCAGATAAAGGGCTAGTGTCCAAAATCTATAAAGAACTTAGCAAACTCAACACCCAAAGAACAAATAATCCAATCAAGAAATGGGCAGAAGACATGAACAGACATTTCTGCAAAGAAGACATCCAGATGGCCAACAGACATATGAAAAAGTGCTCCCATATCACTCGGCATCAGGGAAATACAAATCAAAACCACAATGAGATATCACCTCAGAATGGCTAAAATTAACAAGTCAGGAAATGACAGATGCTGGCGAGGATGCGGAGAAAGGGGAACCCTCCTACACTGTTGGTGGGAATGCAAGCTGGTGCAACCACTCTGGAAAACAGCATGGAGGTTCCTCAAAATGTTGAAAATAGAACTACCCTATGACCCAGCAATTGCACTGCTGGGTATTTACCCTAAAGATACAAACGTAGTGATCTGAAGGGGCACGTGCACCCGAATGTTTATAGCAGCAATGTCTACAATAGCCAAACTATGGAAAGAACCTAGATGTCCATCAACAGACGAATGGATAAAGAAGATGTGGTATATATACACAATGGAATACTATGCAGCCATCAAAAGAAATGAAATCTTGCTATTTGTGACGACGTGAATGGAACTAGAGGGTATCATGCTTAGCGAAATAAGCCAATCGGAGAAAGACAACTATCATATGATCTCCCTGATATGAGGGAGAGGAGATGCAATATGGGGGGTTAAGGGGGTAGGAGAAGAGTAAATGAAACAAGTTGGGATTGGGAGGGAGACAAACCATAAGTGACTCTTAATCTCACAAAACAAACTGAGGGTTGATGGGGGGAGGGGGGTTGGGAGGGGGGATGGGGTTATGGACATTGAGGAGGGTATGTGCTATATTGAGTGCTGTGAAGTGTGTAAACCTGGCGACTCACAGACCTGTACCCCTGGGGATAAAAATATTTTATATGTTCATAAAAAATAAAATTAAAAAAAAAAGGATACAATCAAGAGAGTGAAGAGACAACTAATGGAATGGGAAAAATATTTGCAAATCATATTATCTGACAAGAAGTTAATACACAAATAACTCCGACAACAGCAAAAAAAATAAGTGACCCAATTAAAACACGGACAAAGAACCTGTGTAGACATTTCTCCAAAGAAGATATACAAATGGCCAATAAGCAAATGAAATGACGTTCAACATCACTAATCATTAGTAAAACGCAAACCACTACCATAATAAGGTATCACCTCACACCCACTGGGATGATCACTATTAAAAAGAAAATAAGAAATGTTGGCGAGGCTATGGAAAATGAGAACGCTTGTGCTTTGCTGATAGGAATGTAAAATGGTGTAACCACTATGTAAACAGTCTCGTAGTCCCTCAAAAAATTAAAAATAGAGAACTACTGTATGATCCAGCAATCTTACTTTTGGGCATGCAGTGAAAAGAACTGAAAGCAGGGTTTCCAAGAGACATCCATCTTCACAGCAGCACTGTTCATCATAGCCAAGAGGTGGGGTCAACTCAAATGTCCATTAAAGATGAATGGAAGAAAATGTGGTATATACTTACAGTGGACTATCATTCACCCCTAAAAAGGAAGGAAATCTAGTCACGAGTTAAAGCATGGCTGAAAATTAAGGACATGCTAAATGATATGAACCGGTCATGAAAAGACAAACACTGTATGATTCTATTTACATGAGGTTTCTACAGTACTTAAATTCATAGAAACAGAAAGTAGAATGGTGGTTACCAGTGGAGGGAGGAGGGGGAAATGGGAAGATGATGTTTAATGGGGACAGAGTTTCAATGTTGCAAGACAAAAATATTCTGAAGATTGGCTACACAGCAAGGTAAACATACTTAACACTACTGAAAAGTGGTTAAGACAGTTCATTTTATTTTATGTTAATTTTTATAATTAAAAATAAAGAGAAGCATTATCAGAGGAAAAGAAGGTTACTTCACGGGAAAGAGTTTTTGACTCACTAAAGGGATAGAATAATTTTAAATTGTATGCATTTAATAACCACTTCAAAATATAAATTAACTGTAGACACCAACAAATCTATCACAATAATATCAGATTTCAATATACTCTTCCAGACATTAATGATCAAGCAGACAAAATTACTGAGACTTGAACAGCAGAAATGACATTATGAGTCTATCCTAAATAAACAGCAGTGATATCAGCAAGATGGCAGAACAGAAAGGCCCCAGCTTGTCTCCCTACACTATGATATGGCAGCCAACCATGGAAGAAGTGCTTTTGTATGAGCTTTGGGAACCAGGTAGGAGGCTTCAAAACCTGGACTAAGAAGCACTTCTTTGAAAAGACAGGCCAGGACTCTGGTGGCAATCTCTCCAAAAGTAGCCCCACCTCTCTAGGGACTCAGCTCCAGGTCTACTTGGCCCTACTCCTGCAACCAGTCCCATGGACCAAGAAACTCAGGAAGAACCATACTGTACACACCCCAGTAACAGGCCTGCCAGCCTTGGACTAGACTATGGATCCCAAAGCAGCTCTGTGTCCAAGCTCCTAGCCCTGCCCTTAGTCCTGCTCACCTAGGGACCCAGCAATCCCCATCCATGCCTGTAGCATTAGGCCCACCAACAGCAGGGTCTGCTACAAACCCTTATTCGGCCCAGAGACTTGGTTTCAGCCTCTCTCTGCCTCAGTCTAAGAGGAAGCCCAGGGAACCAGGAGGAAACACACTTATCCAAGACTCCAGAGGCCAACCTGCACACCTTAGTCCCAGCTGTGGATCCTGAAGGAGAACTGTGATCCAGTTCCAGTCTTGCCTGGATGTGATCCTAAAGGGAGTCACATCTACCTACGGAACCGGCAGGAACCACATCTATCTGCAGAAAATGTTAACCATAAGAAAATGATTGATAAATTATACCATGTTTAAATGAAGAACTTTTTGGTTCATCAGGAGAAACTCATAAATAGAATGAGTTATCTGTAACAGATATAAGGAGTTAGTATCTAGGAGATATAAAGAACTTAAGACATAAAAAGAAATCACAGGAACAATTAAGAAAAACACAATTAACACAACAGGGAAATGGGCAAAAGGATATCAGGACGCACTCCTCAAAGAAAATACAAACAGCACACAAACATGAAAATCTCATTACTATACATGAAATAAAAATTTTAAAAACAATTGAGATACCATTTCACATATACTAGTCTGGCAATTTTGTTTGTTTGTTTCAGAAGTAGATTTAGTAATTTACCAGTTGCATTAAAAAAAAAAAAGTGCTCATTTCATCACATGCCCTCCTTAATGCCCATCACCCAGTTACCACATCCTCTCACTTACCTCCCCTCCAGCAACTCTCTGTTTCCTAGAATTAAGAGTCTCTCACGGTTTTTCTCCCTCTCTGATTTTGTCTTATTTTTTTTCCCTCCCTTCCCCTATGATCCCGTTTTCTTTCCTAAATTCGACATGAGTGAAATCATACAATTGTCTCTCCCTGATTGACTTACTTCACTTAGCATAATACCCTCTAGTTCTATCCATGTTGCTGCAAATGGTAAGATTTCATATTTTGATGGCTGAGTAATATTCCATTGTATATACATATACTACATCTTCTTTATCCATTCATCTGTCAGTGGACATCTGGGCTCTTTCCACAGTTTGGCTATTGTGGACATTGCTGCTATAAACACTGGGGTGCACGTGCCCCTTTGGTTTTGGGGAAATACCCAGTACTGCAATTGGTGGGTCATAGGGTAGAGTTCCATTTTTTACTTTTTGAGAAACATCCATACTGTTTTCCAGAGTGGCTATACCAGCTTAAAAGGAGTGTAAACAATGCATTAGTATCCAATACAGCTGAACACACCCAAACCAGCAGTTCGGCCCAGGTATCTCTCTGGAGCCTGTGTTCTCAGCCTTAGCACTGACACCTGAAGCTGAACAATTCTTTAATGTGTGGGAGGGCTGGAAGAGATGGGAGGCTGTCTTGGACATCATAGAATGTTTAGCAGCATGGGTGGTCTCTACCGGTTAGATACAGTAGCTCCCCCCTTGCTAGGTATGACAACTCAAAGTATCTTCCTGTCTCCTTCACACGCATTTTCCCCTCCTCATGCCCCCCCACCCTACTAAATAACCACTGCTCTAGTAGAACTACCGTCTCTGTGCACAAGGAGACCGGGACAAGAACGCCCACTCCAACACTGTTTATCTGTGATAGCAGAAACCAGAGACGGCCCAAATGGCCATCACTGGAACAGATGCAGTAGAATACGACAGATAAAGTAAATGAAGAACTGTAGCCACACATACCCATGAACAAATCCCAAAAATACACTGAGCAAAATGAACCAGAAAGCTTGCTACATGCTTCATTTTACAAGGACCAAGAAGTTAAACAAAACTAATATATATTATGTAATATATATTAAATATATAGAATATAAGCTAATAAAATATAAACTAATATAAACAAAACTAATATATATATATTATAAATATATAATCTGCAAACACATACATACACATGGTAAAACTTTAAAGAAAAGCAAGGAAATTATTAAAAGTAGCTTGAGGATAGTGGTTACCTCTGGAAGAGAAAAGATACAATTTGCAGACACACAGAGGATTTCTAAGGTTTTAGTAAGGTTCTATTTTTTTTAAGATTTTATTTATTTATTTGACAGAGAGAGGGAGAGCACAAGCAGGGGGAACAGCAAGCAGAAGAAGAAGCACTCTCCACAGTGCAAGGGGAGCCTGATGTGGGACTCGATCCCAGGACCATGGGATCATGGCCTAAGCCAAAGGCAGAGCTTAACCAACTGAGCCACCCAGGCGCCCTATAAGGTTCTATTTCCTAAACTGAGTGGGATATTCAGTTGTTTCATTATTCCTGCTGATATATAATGCATGCAAAATATGCACAAAATGCATATTTTATATATATATATATATATATATATATATATATATATATTTGCACGCTCACACATGCACACACAAAGGCACTGAGATACTAGCACACACGTGAGCAAATATTACCAGGGTGACCTGCTCAGTGCCCCCAGATGGGCAGCGGTCTGCAGAAAGTGTTCATCTGGGGTGTTCCAGAACAATGTATCTTGTGCAGTGGGTGGAAGAAAATTAGAGAACAGTTATCTCCCCACTCTAGAGTCTCATGAAGAATCTCCTTACAGAATCCTTATTTCTCAAAGCCCAGCCTGCCCACATCGCAGCTTACGCACAGTGGCTCTCACCATCTCACCTCCTCCTCTCTCTGCTCTACTTGGCGCTGCATGTAACTTCCCCTACAGCTTTTGAGGAAATCTCACTGCCCAACCAGACCACAAGATGCAGCATCCTGGAAACGAGTCCCCATGGGCCCTCGGTGAATCTGAGTCCACCTCTAGGGGGCTCCCCCCTCCCTTCCCTTCTGACCTTCCTGAGCACTTGGGAGCACTTGGGCAGGCTGGCTATAGGTGCTAGGTGACTGAAGAGTGGGAGAAAGACCTGGTCCTTCAAACCCTCTCCTCACCTCCCATTCACAAGTCAGCAGCCTGGTAAGAATGTAGACGACAAAGCCATGAGTTGTGAGCTCTGTGACTATAGGCAAGTCGCTGACCCTGTCTGTACCCTCATTTCACCTCTACAAAGGGATCTTCCAGGTACTGATCCTAGTAGGGTTGTTATGAGGACAAAAGTCAGTGCATGTGAAGCTCTATAAGCATGTGGATGCTCTATAATCATTTGCTATCATTTCAAATCAAATCAAATCAAATCTACAACCCCTCACCCACAATTCCCACAAATCAAAAATGCTGGGAAAACTGAACATTTCTTCACAATTTGGCAACACTCTGACAGCAAAATCTAAAATGATGGGAGGCTCTTTGGAATGTCTATTTCTATTCCTAACTGCAGATATCCATACATTTTGCTGCAGAAATTCTGTGTTTGATTGGGGGTGCTTTAGTATGACTTTGATAAAATTCAAACATGTCTGGCTGGTTTGGGGTCAGAGAGTGTGATCTGTGCTACCACTTCAGCCACCCCCTCCTCAGCAATAGCTCATCTCAATACCTTTTTCTCTGTTGTGCCCCAGGCGGTCCTCCGTCCTCTTCCATTCACCAGCACTCAGTGACAGCCCCCACCCAGTCACTGTGACACAGGCCCATCCTCACACCCTGCTGAGAACCTCCCCAGGTCACAATTGCAAGGGTCCTGGAATTAGGTCAAGGCCACCACCCAGCCTGGTCCCCAGGGTTCCCCCACCTAGCCCCTGCCTCGGCTGGCCGGACGACGTCCTTCTCCAAGTCAAGGGTTCCTCTCATATGGTTTTCACCTTGATTACCACATGCTGACCTCACCATGTGCTCCCCGGCCAGGCAGCTGCAGAATTTGTTCACCTTTCTATCCCCAGAAGCCAACACAGCTCCTGGCATGCCCCTGGTGAGTACTTGCTGAACTGAACAACTCACACCACAGAGCAAACAGCCATCGTTCGGGTGACCCAAACTACCTCCTCCTCCATCAGGCCTTCATTTCCACTTCACCTTCTGACTCTGAGTCAGCTGTTTAGAACAGAACTAACTACTGACATATGATTGACCCTAACCAAAATACATTTGTAAAGATTCTCTAAAACATGCATAGGAAATGGAAGAGTAGGAGAGAGAGTCTAGTCTGTCAGTGGAGTCAGTTACGACAGCAGAGTCAACCCTGATGGAAAGGAAAACTAAGCAAGAAGGGCAGCAGAAGCCACCTCTCCTTTTCAATGCTCCTCTGGCTATTCTCTCTAAGCTCTCCATCCCCTCCTGTGTGGCTCCTTCTTGCCCTGCCTGACAGTACCAACAGAAAAATGGAACAAGGGTACACAGTGCCCCTATATACTACGCAAATTCCCAACAACAATAATGTTCAGACGGAGGCTGTTGAGCAACCAGATTGCATACCTCCACACGTCGTCATTGATTTGGCAAACATCAAAAGTGTCTACCAGGTCCTAAGCATTTCTGTATAAAATTGCTACTTTAACAGAGCTACCAAGGAGAGAAGATGATAGAGATTAGGATCTGCACAACAGGACCTAGTTAGGGAGGTCACAGAAAACTTCTAGATGGAGATCTGCAAGGAAGAGTAAGAACTCCCTGAGCACACAGGGAACAGAATCCCAGTAGGGAGAACAGCAAGCCAGGAGAGAAGCAAAGCCAGTCAGAGCAGAGCAGGGAACCTGAGGAAGAGGGTACAGGAAGAAACTGGACCAGCAATTCTGAAATGAGGCCTTGAGGTCACCATTAAGAAGTCTTACCTTTGTCCTACAGCATGGGGAAATTTTATTTACTTGTGCATCCTTAATTTTGTTTTTATTTTAATCCTAGTGAGTTAACAGTGTTATACTCTTTTCACATACACAATATAGTGATTCAATAATTCCGCATAGATCATCTGATACTCATCACAACTGCTCTCCTTAATCCCCACCCCCTACTTAACCCATGCACCTACCCCCATCCCTTCTGATAACCATCAGTTTGTTCTTTATAGTTAATGGTCTTATCTTAATTTATCTTTTTTTTTAAGTGAAGGGAAATTTTAAAAGATTATAGGCAGACTATGGCACAATCACATGTACGTTTTAATAAGCTTAGTATGACTCTGGTGTGCACAACTGAGTGAGGGCACCAAAGCAAGCACAGGGCGACATAAGACAAGATGGTGGTTCCCAACAAGAAAATTGGGCCAGCCCAGGGAGGGTTCAAAAAAGAAACCAAGTCTGGATTGACTGGGGTAGGGAAAGAGCTCATCAGGGAGGCCTTCCCCAGGAGTGGCTGAGTGGCTAGGGTAGGGTGGCATCATTCACAGAATCTGGGGGCACTAGAAGAGGACCAGATATGCATGAGTTCAAGCTGAGATATGAGTTCAACTGAGATATCGAGGCAGAAATGCTTTTGAGATAGCCTGTAAAGCCACTGCGTAGGCCACAGGCTATCTGAGTCTGGAACAGAGAAATGGCCTGGGCCGGAATCATAAACAGGTGAGTTTTCTGAGGATTTGTGGTATGCTCAAAACCACAAGAATCCTCGAAGCCACAAGAGATCACCCAGGGAAATTGTCCAGATGTTAAGAGAAGATGGCCAAGGACGGGATCTTCAGAGATACCAGGACAGAAGCAGGTAGGTCTGAGAAGTAGGAGGAGAACCAGGATGGGCTGCAAGGCTAGGACTAGATGGGTCAGGGCACAGAGGGTGACCACCAGTGCCAAAACTGCCCAGAGGTCCTGCTGGACATTCTCTCTGGGGCCTGGCATGAAGGAATTTGAAAAGACCCTTTGATTTGAGACTTGGTGCTTCCAAGGCCACTCTGAAGGGTCTTGGTGGGTTAAGAGGGCCTCCCCTGTTTAAAATTTAAGTTTTTCCAGGGAGGCAAGACAATGCAACTAAATGCATTTAATGCATTTAAATGCAACTAAATCCTGACCTGGATTCTGTACCATAAAAAAAGAACAGAAAGGAGACAGGAGCAGACCTATCTGAATAAAACCTGTCGACGTGACTGAGTGTCCTCGTCTTCCTGGTCTGTTAAATTAGACGTTAACATCTGGGGAGTCTAAGGGAATACAACTGAGAAAACTTTCGTACTCGTTTCTCAACTTTTTTTTTAATTGTGAAATTATTTCAAAAAGAATTAAAAAAAATAAAAATAAGACATTTTATGAATGTAAACGCCTCCAAGTTGCGCCACGTGCCACCGGGCTCCGGAGAAGCCTTTAGGCAACACAGCGCCCCCAGCTCTGCCCACCACACCGGCCCACGAAGAAGGGAAGAGGGAAACAAAGGACAGTCCGCTCGCAGAGGCGGGCAGAGGCGGCAGGAGCGCCAGCGATGTCCGCATCCGGCAGGTCGCGCAGCCACCCCTTCCCTGGGCGGGGGTGGGGAGTGCGGCCCGAGATCGGCCCCCAGCAGGCCCCACCGCAGCCCTGACGCGGCCCGCAGGTCCCGGCCACCGCTGCCCGGTGCACCCTGCGTCAGAGCACCCTGGCTGCCCGCAGGGTCTCGGGTCGCCGCGGCTGAGTCCGCCCCGCAGCGGGAGCGCCTCCGTTTGGCACCGGCAGCTCGGGGGCCCGGACGCCCATTGTCCCTGTACCAGTCCCTCCCGCCCGTCCCCAGCGCGCGCGGCCACGATGGCCAGTGCCTCGGGCACCGTTGAGAAAACGCAACACCAGGCCCTGCCGCTCACACACCCAAACCGGGGCAGGTCAGCGACTCGGGCGGGCCGACGCCTACCTGCGAGAGGGGCAGCCGAGGCCTCCCACGGCGGGGCAACCAGACCGGAGCGCCCCGCCGCCCAAGCCCGGGGCGTCGCGGCCGCGCAACGGCCGGCACGACAGCGCTCGCGGCTCCTGGGCTAGCCTTCTGGACCACGCCCCAGCCACGCCCCGTCCACGCCCCCAGCCACGCCCCCATCCCGAGCAACCACCGAGAGGCCGGGGCCTCCGCGGAGCCTAGAGGGAACTGCAAGGTTCCTCGGCGGCCTGGGAAGTACCGGCTCCGCCCGCCCCGCTTGCTGGCAGTGCGGCTTCGACGGTGCTGTTGCGGCGGTTCGCTTAGCGCGAAGCCGTCTTTCTGTCTGGGAGTGGGGGGTCTGCCGACGGAAAGACATCGGGGTCAGGGAGGACTCCGGGAAAAGTCAGCCTTCCCCTTCTCAGCGTGAGACGGTCCTTCGAGGTCGCCGGGCCATCTCGCCGGACCACGTCAGCGGCGACCGCGACGCACCCGGTCGGCAGGGCACAGCGCGTCGGTGGCCAGGAAGGACGCCGGGGCGCCGGTGCCTGAGTCCCACTTGCAGGGTTGGAGCGCCCCGATGCAGGACCGAGGGCACGGGCCCGCAGGATTCCCGCAGAGCCGACGGTGCCGGCCGGAGCGGCCCGCGGGGCTGACCTGCACCTGTCGGCTCGGCACGGCTTGTGCCCGCTGCCGCGCCAGGGGCCCGGTGAAAGCCGCTTCACGAATGCGCGCGCTCCCGTCTCTTCACGCTTGCCCGGTTGTGCTGTCCAGAGACCCCCGGTTTTCTCCCGGTTGCCAGTAAAACCCTGCCTTCCCTATTCTTCGGCTTCACTGTGTCCTCTGGCTCCACACCCGCACCAAGAGGAAACGCTTCGGGGAACGGTGGGCCTGTGCGGGCCCCAGACCGGCGGCGGCTTTACCTGGGAACTCCATAGAAGAGCAAATCCTGGAGTTCTGTGGGGGAGACACCGAGGGGCCCCGCAATGCGCACCCTGCCGCCCTGGGGCGGTCCGGGTGCAGACCAGGTTTCCAAGACGACTGCTCTGTGGCGGGGTCTCCTAACCCCTGCAGTCGGGACGTGTTGGCCCGCAGAAGTCTTTGTGGTGGGGGCCCGTCCTGTGCATGAGGCGTGAAATCACCGGATAAAGGACGTGGTGACTCGTTAAGTTTGACTTCCAGGTAAACAACAGTGTTGATTTACAATTCATCGCTTTTAAAGATTGTATTAATTTGACAGAGACATCAAGAGAGGGAACACAAGCAGGGGGAGTGGGTGAGGGAGAAGCAGGCTTCTCCCAGAGCAAGGAACCCAATGCGGGGCTCCATCCCAGGACCCTGGGATCATGACCTGAGCTGAAGGCAGAGGCTTAATGACTGAGACACCCCAGTTCTGTATTTTATTTGGACACACTACCCCATGTGTATTTTTATTTGCTATATCTGGCGATTTTGATGGTAGTATATTTGAACACCCCTTGTCTCTGCCCACTCAATGTCAGTAGCACTACCCCCTTATCCCTCCAGTTATGACCACTAAATATGTCTCCAGTGTCCGCAGTGTTAAATAAAAAAGTCAACTGAGTTCATTTGAAAGATGTACTTGGCTTTATTAAATAATTCACAAATCGGGCAGCATCCCATCTAGCAAATAGAAGAACGCTATGAGAAATTATACAAAATGGAAGGCCATTATAGAAGAAAGGTGGGGCAAGAAAGCTTTTAGCAAAAGAAAAGGATTGTTCTGGGAAGACTTCTTTTCCTTGTGAGGGGAAAGGCAAGGACTCTTATCTGCAGTGGACCTCACCTGCCTTTGAGGGATGGCGAGAGGGCCCATGGAGAAGACTGGCACTGATCCAAAAAATTCCCAACTTACTGGTAGAGACTACATTTCTGGGGGAGGTTGAAACTGCAAGTTTTGTTTTGTTTTTTTTTTTTAAATATTTTTTGTTTGCAATTTCTTTTTTCCTTTTTTTTTTAAGGTTTTATTTTTTTAAGTAATCTCCACACCCAATGTGGGGCTCAAACCCACAACCCTAAGATCAAGAACCGTATGCTCTACTGGCTGAGTTAGCCAGCTGCCTCTAAACTGCAATTAGATTAGTATTAATCCCCAATTTAGGGACTCAATCTAAGTGACTCCATTTGGGGCCTGTAGCTTTCTTTTTAACATTGGAGAAGCAAAATCCCCCCCTCACCCCAACCTACCCTTACCTTCACACCTTGAGAATCACTGCTTTATAAGATACATGGGACAGTGTATTTCACAGAAAAGGATGACTTGGCCTCAAAGAATTTGTCTAAACACAAATATTCTTGGGAATGAACTATGTTAAACATCCAAGAAAGCCAGGTAGCAGAGGTTTTGCATTCGCTTCTCTCCTTGAGCTGTTTATTGTTTGTTTTTGTCATTGTTGTTAAAAAGAGAATCATAGGCTCAAAATGGTGTCATTTAGGTTGAGGCCTCAAATCAGTAAAGCAGTGCTCAATGGTTATCCTAATTGTGGTTTCAACCACACAGAAATACAGCCTTCAGCCAGTCAACAATGGGGATTTCCTCGTCAGCACTAGGAAATATACTGACAGATCCCTTCAGTTCTCCTTGGAAGGACACGTTTGCTTGAAACAATGGGTTCTTAGCTAATAGTTCCCTTTTTTTTCCCCACTCCCTCCTTATCTTTGAAAACATTTCCTTTTCTGTAGCCCTTGGAGCTCCCCTCTACTTGCCAGATGGGATGCTGCCTGATTCATCAATCAATCAATAAAACCAATTAGATTTTTAAAATTTACTCTGTTGAGTTTCTGTTATTTAACAGACTTGGTAGCAGCAGTGGGATTGGAAGCAAATATCTGGCAGCTTTCAGGGACAAGAAGAAAAATGGGCATGTTCTCTATAACCCCTTTGACGTCACTGTCTTTCTCACATTTCCAAGGACTATGGGTAAGTGCTTCTGAGTTCTGAGTTCCACTCCTTTTGTGTTTGAGCTCCCAATCTAATTGGCAGTCTTTTAAAGGGCACATCAACTTGAGCTGGCAGACAGTTATCCCCAGAGCCAGCTGAGCTTGTATATTTGCCTGGAGCACAACTGAACTGGCAGAGAGTCAGCCCAGAGCCAAACACCTGGCCTTTCAGACCACGATTCCCCGGATGGACAACCTCAACAGATTCCATGGGAATTGACGATGGTGTGCACACAAGGCCTTCTTGTGCCCAGGATGCACTAACATCTCTTCGTTACTGCCAATACATTAAGGTGCACGTGTTTGTTTGTCTTGTTTTATGTAGATAAGGGCTATTGCTAGTGGGGATCTCAGAAGCCAAAAAGCTGCAAATATTGGTGGGCATGGGTTGAGCACTTAAAGGCTATTATAGCACTTTCCACCTAAAGAAGACTCCTGTGATAAGATAGGTGGGTCATGGAAAGGGTTAGATTGGTACTAGGTCGCCCACCGATGTCAAGAAAACTTCCATGCAACAAGGTACCCTGTAAAACATGCGCAAACATTAACCATGTAGCCCATCCCTGTTAGGTATTAGCTCAGGTCTGAGAAACCCAAAGACCTAGCTAATGGGATTCTTAAATTCTAGAGTCAAACATCCCACTTTGCAGCACATCTGCTTATTTTAGGTTTAAGAATGATAGACCTAACAGTTGCAGATATCTAGCAAAAACAAAATCTTACTAAGCTTATTTTGTGTCCTGAGCAATTTGGGTTGATAACCATCAGGTTGGGAGCCCCCAAATAAGGCAGGACATAAAAGTGAGTTTCCAAAATGAACAAGCCTTTTAGAATCTCTAACAGAAAGAAAGTTTTATTTGATCCCAGGTTAAGACAGCTGCCCAGGAAACATGATCTTCACAAAGAAGGAAGTGCTCTGGAGAATGAACAGATTTTATAGGGTTATATATTTTTTACATCTTGTAAAAGTTCAAAAGATTCAAGATTGACATATAAGCAGAAATAACAAGTTGTAACATCAAAGAATGCAGTAACAAGAAGCACTGTCCTAAGGACAAGGTAGTTTTCCTACTCATTTACCCAGCAGATATACAATGCATGCTTGGAGAACTTGAGTACAGTTTCAAACCTTGCCCCCCACCCCAAGATATGTAACCTTTAACCAGTCACCATGGGGATTTCTTGGTTGGCATTAGGAAATTTAATGATATACACCCTCTCTTCCCCTTAGGAGGGCAACCTTGCCTAAAACAATGAATTCTTTGATAATAATTTTCTTCTTTCTACTCTACCTTTAAAAAACTTTTTTCCTGCAGCCTCTGGAGCTCACGTCTATTTGCTAGATGGGATGCTTCCCGATTCATGAATAAATGAATGAAGCCAAATAGATCTTAAAAATGTACTTGGTTGAGGGGCACGTGGGTGGCTCAGTGGGTTAAACCTCTGCCTTCGGCTCAGGTCTTGATTCTAGGCTCCTGGGATCAAGCCCCGCATCGGGCTCTCTGCTCAGCAAGGAGCCTGCTTCCTCCTCTCTCTCTCTCTCTGCCTGCCTCTCTGCCTACTTGTGATCTCTGTCAAATAAATAAATAAAATCTTTAAAAAAAATGAAATTTACTTGGTTGAACTTGTGTTATTTAACCCTGTAAAGAATGTTCCAAAATACTGGGTCCAAAAAATAAGTTCTGCCAATTTGTGAGATTCTGCAGCCGGTGGTGCACTCAACTTTGTCATTGTTCATTCTACATGTATGCAGGAGGCCCTAGACACTGGAAACAGCAGAGAGCAGAAAGGGTTTGTTCTTGGGATGCCTGGGTGACTCAATGGGTTAAACCGCTGCCTTTGGCTCAGGTCATGATCCCAGGTGGGATCGAGTCCCATATTGGGCTCCTTGCTCAGCAGGGAACCTGCTTCTCTCTCTGACTCTGCCTGCCTCTCTGCCTGCTTGTGCTCTCTCTCTCTCTCTCTCTCTCTCTCTCTGACAAATACATAAATAAATAAAATCTTTTTTTTTAAAAGTGCTTGTTCTCAGGGAACTCACTTCCTAGTAGGGGAGGCACTCAAGAATCAAGTAACATGTAATGTGTCAAAATGGGATAGATACTGTGAAAAATATGGCCAGTTAAGGGGATAAAGGATGAACCCTAGAAGGGTGGGATTCGCTATTTTAAGTAAGGTTACTATTTTTTTTTAAGATTTTATTTTATTTATTTGACAGAGATCACAAGTAGGCAGAGAGGCAGGCAGAGAGAGAGAGAGAGGAGGAAGCAGGCTCCCTGCTGAGCAGAGAGCCCAATGTGGGACTCGATCCCAAGACCCTGGAATCATGACCTGAGCCAAAGGCAGAGGTTTTAACCCACTGAGCCACCCAGGCGCCCCGTAAGGTTACTATTTTAAGTGAGGTAGTGGCAGTGTTTGTTAGATTGCTTTGTTCCCCAGAAATTGTGTCTCATTTGTTTCTTCGTTCAACAAGTGTCTAAGGAATACCCACTCTGTGACAGTCACTGCCCTACCCTAAGCACTGTTGTTAGAACAGCGAGGGAAAAAAGAGACCAAAAAAATCCTCTTGTCTTCATGGTGCTTACACTGTAGTAAGAAAAACAATAAACAAGCAAGTGAAATATACATTAGAGAGTGCTATGAAGAAAAGTGATGTGTGGAAGGGGGACAGTAAATCCAGTTTTATTCTATTTTTTTTTAAGATTGAATTTATTTATTAGAGCACCAAGCAGGGGGTGGAGGGACAGAGGGAGAGGAGAAGCAGACTACCCGCTGAGCAGGGAGCCGACCCAGGGCTTAGTCCCAGGACTGGGGATCATGAGCTGAGCCAAAGGCAGAGAGCTAACCAAAATGAGCCCCCAGGAGTGCTGTAAGTCCAGTTTTAAATGCTGCGGTCACGGAAGGCCTCACTGAGAAGATGGGCTAGAGATAGGAAGAACAAGCCATTTAGCAATCCAGGGGGAAAATAATTGAGGCAAGGAAAATGGCATGTTCAAAAGCTCTGGGGGGAGGGTGAGCTTAGCGAGTTTGAGGAACAGCATGATCCGAGCTGAGTGAATAAGAGAATCAGAGAAGTAAAGCCAGAGAGGTAATAGACTGTGTACCTGATGTGTGGTAGGCCATTGCCAGCTTCACTGCTCACTCAGGGTTCAAGCAGAGGAGGAATGCATTCCAATGTAGCTTTTACAAGTCCCGCAGGAGGTGAAGTAGAGCTAGAAGCCAGACTGGATGCTGCCGTAGTTGTTCTGATCAGACATAATAGACAGGTCCCTGGACCAGGGTGCTTATGATAGAGAGGGGGAGAGAAATAGAGACATTCTGGATATATTTTTGAAGGTAGAGACAAGAGATTTCCTCATAGATTAGATGGATTGGATGCAGAAAATGAGAGAAAGGGGTCAAGGAAGACTCAAGGTTATTGGCCTTCACAGTACAACAGCACTGATGTCAACTGAGAAAGGAGGGATGGCAGAAGGAGCGGGTTTGGTGTGAGATCAGGGGTTTGGCACTGGACATGTTAAAAATATACTGGAATCCTCATTCTTTTGAGACCTTACTTAGCAAGTTAGTGGATGTGACTCACTTGTCTTTTTGAGGTGGAGAAATCCCTATTAGATCATGCCCAACCTTTGTCCAAATTAGCAGGTAGGATCCCTATCTAAGCCATTTCTCCTGTGTAAGTACTCAGTTGAAAACCTGAGGTTTTCCTTGATTGGCAGGATTGCTCTACTCAGAATTAGGAAATGGAAATATTGACAACCTCTAGCTAAATCATAGAGTTTAACTCGGGGAGGGATTACACAGAGCCCTCCCTCTTTGCTCAGCTTGCCACTTCTGTCCTTCTCAGATTATACAAAGGGCATACGGGAGATTTTTATTATTCATATGGCAATAGGTGTGCTGGAGACTGTCTTCATGAATGGGCTCAAATAGAGGATGGAAGAATCTGAGAATGAAAGGCTAATACTTTTCCAGAATAAAACAGCACACAAACCAACAGAAACATCAGGTCCCTACTGTGGTGTATTGAAGATTATGGAGATATGGAGGAGGGGGGATCTAGGATAAAGGGAGAAATAGGTGTGATCAGAAACAGAGAGAAAAATGATAGTCATGGAAAGATGGGCTGTGGTGAAGAAAGGAAAGAGGGGAATGACAGAGGGGTGGGTTCCAGGTTCCCCTAGGTAAACCCAACTAGTGGATCTGGTGTTCTCTCTTTGTCTGAGCTGTCTCCTTAGAGGGCCTTCAGAAGTTTTCTTTTTAATACAAAGAAACTTTTGCTTTGCTTATGGTAGTGAAGACCTTAAAAATCCTTAGTGGATGCATGGTGCCCCTTCAAAACATACATCCACCCAGAAACTCAGAATCTGATCTTATTTGGAATAAGAGTCTTTGGAGATGTTATGAAAATAAAGACTGAGATGAGCTCAGCCTTGATTAGGATGGGCCCTAAATCCAATGATGAATGTCCTTAGC
The DNA here is from genome assembly GCF_010015895.1 of Lontra canadensis. Lineage (NCBI taxonomy): Eukaryota > Metazoa > Chordata > Mammalia > Carnivora > Mustelidae > Lontra > Lontra canadensis. The sequence goes on along the minus strand of NW_022631193.1, from coordinate 958,912 downwards.
TTCTTTGGCTTCTGGCTACATTATGCCAATCTTTACCTCTGTCTTCACATGGCCTCTCACAGTGTGCTTGTGTGTCTTCCCTTTTTCTGTCCCTTATAAAGACATTCACTATTACACTGCCTTCGAGTTTTAAGTAGCTGCTCATATTATCCTGGCCAAAAATAAATAAATAAAAATTAACGATTCCATTAGTTTTAGGTTAGGGCATACCATATTGGGGTTTTAGGTATCCTGTATTTAGAAAGGTTTAAATCATTTATATAGCTTATTTTTACTTCAACTGGAGCTTTTTACAACTTTGGTTAAAATTTAACTTTATTCCTTCCTTCTCTTAAATAAGCTTTGTACCGAATTTGCTAAGTTAATCCTGTCACAACAGTGACTGCCATAAAATTTACCAACCCTTACATATGCTTCTTTTGTTTTCTACACGTGAGTTTTCATTCAAATTCCAGTTAGTTAACATAGAGTGTAATGTTAGTTTCAAGTATACCATATAGTATTCAGTCTTTCCATTAAACACCTTGCACTCATCAAAAGTGTACTGCTTAATCCCCATGACCTATTTAACCCATCACCTCCCACCTTCCCTACAGTAACCAGCAGTAGTTCTCTTTCATTAAGGGTCTGTTTCTTGGTTTGCCTCTCTCTTTTCCCTCTTTCCTTATTTGTTTTGTTTCTTAAATTTCACATGTGTGTGAACTCATACGGTATTTGTCCTTTTTTGACTAACTTATTTCACTTAACATAATACTCTTCGGCTCTATCCATGTCAATACAGTGGCAAGATTTCATTCTTTCTACAGCTGAGTAATATTCCATTGTGTGTGTGTGTATGCCTATCTAGATCTATAGAATTATAGATACAGGTATAGATGTTATAGATATACACACACAATGGAATGTAGATAGATAGATATATATATATATCATATCCTCTTTCTCCTTTTATCAGTTGATGGTCCCCTATGAGAGGTTTCCATAATTTGGCTATTGTTCCATATTTTGGCTAATGCTGCTATAAATATCTGGGTGCATGTATCGCTTTGAATTAGTATTTTTGTATTCTTTGGGTAAATACCTAGTGATGCACATGCTAGATCAGAAAGGACTTCTATTTTTAACTTTTGGAGGAACTTCTATACTGTTTTTCATAGTGGCTGAACAAGTTTGCTTTCCTTACAACAGTGCAAGAAGGTTCACCTTTCTCCACATCCTAATCAACACCTGTTGTTTCTTTTGTTGTTAATCTTAGCCTTTTTGACTGATGTCAGCTGATAGGTTATTGCAATTTTGATTGGTATTTCCCTGATGAGAGACATTGAGCATCCTTTTGTGTGTCTGTTGGACATCTGGATGTCTTCTTTGGAAAAATGTGTATTCATGTCTTCTGATCATTTCTTAATGGGATTATTTGCTTTTTGTGTGATGACACAGAGATTTCTACTCCCTCCATTGTTTTTTAAAATAGTACTGAAGAAGAAGGGAAGATGGCAGATGAGTAGGAAATCCTTATTTCATCTGGTCCCTTGATTAGGGACCTCATTTCATCTGGTCCCATTCAGTTAGATATCTACCAAATCATTCCAAACACCTGTGATTTCAACCTGAGATCTAAGAAAAGAATTGCTGGAATTCTACAAATAGAAAAGCAACAACTTTTAGCAAGGTGGGAGGTGTGGAGAAGCAAATCTGAGGGGATATATCCAAAGATAAACCATGGGGGTAGGGAGCCTCTATAAGCCAGCTACCAGAAAGTGATATAGCAATAGAGCACAGAATTGGAACTTTTCGAAATCTGCTCCCGTGAGAGATGTCCCTGCCTGAAAGGTGCTCAGGTGGTGAAATGGGGCAGAATCCTAGGTGGGACAGTGTGGTCTCAAGATCCCTGGGGTCACAGAAAGAAGAGGGATACCTGAGTGCAGCAGAGTTCCCAAGTATTGGAATGGGGAAGCAGGCTACAATCAGTGAGCCAGGGAGTGGGCTCTCCTCTGGGTGTTGTGATAAACGGAACCACTGAACAATGGGGTGACCACTCTCCAAGCAAGGGATCAACAAGCTGCAGAACCACGGTGACCCTTCTCCTTTCCCCAGAGGATTGGTGTGTGTGCAAACAATAGGAATCTTCAGAGTTTTAGCACACTCAAAAGTGATTGACTGCTTTCCCCTGAGAGTACACTGAAGAGTAGGGCCACAATTGGTCAGTTCCAGGGCTGGCAATCCAGGCGTTGCCATTTAAATTTTTTTTTTCCATCCTCTAAAGCAGTACAGAAAGCATTCAGGGAACAAAAGCCACACAGAGCAACATGAAGACACTTACACTGAGCTAGGGTCCCTGGCAAGGGGCAGTGCCACTCTGCCCAAGCAAAGACACCTGATAATTAGTTCAACAGGCCCCTCCCCCAGAAGACCAGCAGGAACATCAAGCTAATACCAAGTTTATGGGTCACACAGAAATGAAAAACTCCTTCCCTAGGGCAAAATAACATAGAATTCCACGTTTTTTTCTCATGATTCTCTGGTTTTTCAGTTTAAAATTTTCCTCTCATTTTTCCCCCTTTCAACTAGTTTCTTATTTTATCAACTCTTTTTTAAGTCTTTTTTTTTAAGTTTCAGTTTTACATTTACATTTTATAGATATATTCTTGATTTTTGGCTTCCTTTCATGGCATTCAGTGTTATTTTTGTTTATATATTTTTTCTTTACAGTTCTGTAAAATTGTAGGAAACCACAAAAGATCCTGAATAGCCAGGAGAATGTTGAAAAAGAAAACCAAACCTTGATGTTTATAGTGGCATTATCAATAATAGTCAAATTACAAAAGACCCCAAATGTCTATTGACTGATAAATAGATAAAGAAGCAGTTGTATGCATATCCAACGGACTATTACTCAGCCAACAAAAAGAATGAAATCTCCTTATTTGCAATGACTTGGATGGAGCTAGAGTGTGTTATGCTAAACTAAACTAATCAGTCAAGGAAAGACAAATACCATATGATTTCACTCTTACGTGGAATTTAAGAAACAAAACAGATAGTCATAGGGGAAGTGGAGGGAAAAGAGAAGGTAAGAAATCATAAGAAGGTAAGAAATCAAACTATACAGAACAAATTGAGGGTTGATGGAAGGAGGTGGGTGGGTGATGGGCTAAATGGGGTGATAGGGACTGAAGATGGCTCTTGTTTCAATGAGCACTGGGTGGTGTGTAGGTGTTGGATCACTGAATTCTACTCCTGAACCCAGTATTGCACTGTATGTTGACTATCTGGAATTTAAGTAAAAACTTGGAGATAGATGATGATGATAAATACATAGATAGATAGATAGATAGATAACAAAAGAATGAAAGAACAAACAAAAGAAAGAAGTGGTGGTATATGTACAATGGAACCAGCAAAAAGAATGAAATCTTTCTATTATCTGCAATCATGCGGATTCACCTGTATTATTCTAAGAAAAATAAATCAGTCAGAGAAAGACAAATACCATATCATTTCACTCACATGTGGAATTTAAGAAAGAAAACACTTGAACATAGGAAAAAAGGGAGAGAGGCAGTCTCTTAAAAGAGCCTCTTAAATATAGAGAACAAACTGAGAGTTGCTTGAGGGGAGGTGGACACCAATGGGCTAAATTGTTGATGAGTTTTAAGGAGGCCACTTGTCATGAGCACTGGGTGTTATATGTAACTGATAATCATTAAATTCTGCTCCTGAAAATAATATTACACTATATGTTAACTAATGAGAATTTAAATAAAAACTTGAAACAAATAAATGAAAAAAGGAAAACTGGGGAATTGGCATAAAGATATACATAGAGATCAGTAGAATAAAATTGAAAGCCCAGAATTAAACCTGAGCATCTGTGGCCAATTGGTTATTGACAAAGTTGTCAAAACCATTCAACAGGGAAAGAATAGTCTCCAACAAATAGTGCTGGCACAACTTGGTAGCCTCATACAGAACAATAATATTAGATACCTACCTTACATTGTGTATAAAAATTAACTGAAAATGATCAGTTACCTAAATATAAGAGCTAAAACCATAAAGCTCTTTGAAGAAAATATAGGGGTAAATCTTCATGATCTTTGATTTGGCAATGGATTCTTTTTTTCTTTTTTTTAATTTGTATTTATTTATTTGACAGAGAGAGATACAGCAAGAGAGGTAACACAAGCAGGGGGAGAGAGAGAAGGAGAAACAGGCTTCCTGCCGAGCAGGGAGTCTGATACATAGCTCAATACCAGGACCCTGGGATCCTGACCTGAGCTGAAGGCAGACACTTAATGAATGAGCCACCCAGGCACCCCATAGCAATGGATTCTTAAATATGATACCAAAAGCACAAGTAACAAAAGAAAAAGTAAATAAATTAGATGTCATCAAAACCAGTCTTTTATACATCAAAGAGCATTATCATGAGAACAAAAAGGCAACACAATATTTTCAAATCATATATCTCAGTATCTTTATTTCCAGAATATATTGAAAAAACTATTATAATGCGCCATAAAAAAAAGCACAACACAACTTAAATGGGTGAAGCAATGAAAGTTTTGAATCAGTATATTTTATACCTGAAACTAATATTACATTGTGTTAAATAACATTTATTTATTTATTTATTTATATTTTTAAGTAATCTTCACATAGCCAGCATCTAGTACATCATTAAGCTTTGATGTAGTGTTCAATGATTCATTAGTTGCATCTAACACCTAGTGCTCATCACATCATGTGCCTCCTTAATATCTATCACCCAGTTACCCCATCCACCTCCCTAGCCCAGTAAACCCTCAGTTTGTTTCCCAGAGTCAAGAGTTTCTCATGGTTTGTCACCTACTCTGATGACTTCCATTCAGGTTTTCTTCCCTTCCCCTATTGTCCTCTGCACCATTCCTTATATTCCACACATGAGTGAAACCGTATGATAGTTTTCTTTCTCTGCTTAACTTATTTCACTTAACATTATACCCTCCAGTTCCATCCATGTTGATGCAAATGGTGGGTATTCATCCTTTCTGATGGCTGAGTAATATTCCATTGTATATATGAACCATATCTTCTTATCCATTCATCTGTTGAAGGACATCTTGGCTCCTTCCACACTTTGGGTATTGTGGACATTGTGCTATGAACACTATGATGCAGGTGCACCTCCTTATCACTACATCTCTATCTTTGGAGTAAATACCTAGTAGTGCAATTGCTGGGTCATAGAGTAGCTCTGTTTTTAATATCTTGTGGAACCGCCACACTGTTTTCCAAAGTGGCTGTATCACCTTGTATTCCCACCAAGAGTGTAACAGGGTTCCTCTTTCTCCACATCCTCGCCAAAATTTGTTGTTTCCTGTCTTGTTGGTTTTAGCCATTCTGACTAGTGTAAGGTGGTATCTCATTGTGGTTTTGATTGTATTTCCCTGATCGCTAGTGATAATGAACATTTTTTCATGTGTCTGTTGGCCATTTGTATGTCTTCTTTGGAGAAGTGTCTGTTCATATCTTCTGCCCATTGTTTGACTCGATTATTTGGTTTTGGGTGTTGAATTTGAGAAGTTCTTTATAGATCTTGGATACCAACCCTTTATCTGATATGTCATTTGCAAATATCTTCTCCCATTTTATCGGTTGCCTTTTAGTTTTATTGGCTGTTTCCTTTGCTGTGCAGAAGATTTTTATCTTAATGAAGTGCCCAAAGTTCATTTTTTGCTTTGTTTCCCTTGCCTCTAGAGATGTGTCTTGCTAGAAGTTGCTGTGGCTGATGTCAAAGACATTATTGCCTGTGTTCTTCTCTAGGATTTTGACAGATTCCTGTCTCACATTTAGCATTATCATGAGAGCAAAAAGACAACATACAGAAAGGGCAAAATATTTTCAAATCATATATCTCAATATCTATATTTCCAGAATAGATTAAAAAAAAAAAACTCTTACAATACAACATAACAAACAACACAATTTAAAAATGGTTGAAGGAATGGAAGTTTTGGATCAGTATGTTGTACACCTAAAGCTAACATTACACTATATGTTAAATAACCATAATTTATTTATTATTTACTTATTTATTTTTAAATATTTGATTTATTTATTTGAGAGGAAAAGATAGTCAAAGAGCATGAGTGGGGGTGGGGAGAGGGAGAAGCAGGCTCTGCAGTGATCAGTGAGCCAGATGCAGGGCTTGATACCAGGACCCTGAGGTTCATGACCTGAGCTAAAGGCAGATGCTTAACTTACTGAGCCACCCAGGTGCCCTAAATAACCATAATTAAAAAAAAAAAAAAACTTGTAAGAAATGGACAAAGGACTTGAGCAGACATTTCTCCAAAGAAGATGTACAAATGGCCAATAAGCATGTGAAAAGATGCTCAACGCCACCAATCATTAGGGAAATGAAAATCAAAACAAGATACCACTTCACACCTTTGAGAGTGACTGTAATAAAGCAACAAGCCAATAAAAGATGGAGAATGGTAAGTGTTGGTGAGGACCTGGAGAAACTGGAAAACATATCTGTTGGGAAGGTGAAATGGTTCAGCTGCTGTGGAAAATAGCTTGGCAGTCTCAAAATGTTAAACATAAAATTACTATATGATCCACAATTCCACTCCTAGATGTATACCTGATAGAACTGAGAACAGGGGCTCAAACAAATACGGGTACACAAATATTCATAGCAGCGCTATTTACAATAACCTGAGTGTAGAAACAATTCAAAGATTAATTGCTGAATTGATAAACATGCTGTTATGTGTGTGGTGTGTATTAGTTAGCCATGAAAAGGAATGAAATACTGATACATATTACTAATACATATTACCACTGATACATGTGGAAACATTATGTTAGGTGAAAGAAGCCAAATACAAAAAGGCCAAGTGTATGATTCCATTTATAAGGACTATGCAGAATAGGTAAATCCTAGAAATAGAATGCATATTGGTGGTTACCAAAGCCAAGGGCATGGGCGTTGGGGCAGGAGCAGGAAATAAGGAGAAACTGCTTAATATGGGGTTTTACTTTGGAGTGGAGGGAGTGTTTTGGAATTAGAGGTGGTGGTTGCAGGACATTGTAAATGTACTAAATGCTACTGAATTGTTCACCTTAAAATGAATGATTTTTTTGTAATGTGAACCTTACCTTAAAAAAATGTATAGAAACAAGTAAAATATGTGGTATGTTAATCATAAATCTGCTGGGGAACAATAAAGCAGAAAAGGGTGACAGGAAGATGGAAGAGGACTTCAATTTAAAATAAAGAGGACTAATATAACACTCTATGTTAACAAGTGGAATGAAAACAAAAATTTAAAAAGAGTATTAATAAATGAATAAATATGGGGTGCCTGGGTGGCTCAGTGGTTAAATCCTCTGCCTTCGGCTCAGGTCATGATCTCAGGGTCCTGGGATTGAGTCCCGCATCGGGCTCTCTGCTCAGCAGGGAGCTTGCCTCCTCCCCCTCTCTCTCTCTGCCTGCCTCTCTGCCTACTTGTGATCTGTTTGTCAAATAAATTAAAAAAAAAATCTTTAAAAAAAAAGAAAAAAAATTTCTTTAAAAAAATGAATAAGTAAATACTTATTTACTTTATAAGTATTTATTTACTTATTACATGAAATTCAAATTCAATTGTGAGCCCAACTCATAGTATGTAGCATCTTTATTTTCAGCAAAGCCATGAAGATGAGGTATCCAGCTGCTATGTTGATGTTTCAACAAAGAGGGGCACTGCAGATGCAGGGAAAGAAGGAGGGAGGGTGGGAAATAGTATACTGAGTTTTCTAGGCAGGAGATGAAGGTGAGTGGGACCAGAGTGGGAGTAATATTGTTGCTACAAAATGGTGGGTTATACTGGAAGGTGGAGTGGATGGAAGTTGCTAATGTGAGTGCAAGAGAGGAGTCTGGGCTGACCCCCCCTAGTTTTGTGTTGAGCTGCTAGAAGTGTGGAAGTGCCATCGGTTAAGATGAAAATATGGCAATGAGAGGAACAGGTCGGGCGTGGGGTGTGCAGAGATCAGAAGCTCAGTTTGACCTGACCTCTTCCTGGTCATTTGTCCTCCTGACCGGGGAAGCTGAACTGGGTAAGCTTGGGTCCCTAAGCCAGTCTCAATGCTTGCCCATGCACTCAGGCAAGATCTCCACTGCCAAGGTGGAAAGGAAAGGACACTTCCTTTCCTTTGGCCTCCCAGATCTGGTAAGGAAGCCCGGGCAATTTAAACAAATCCCAAGGAAGGAGCATAGATTTCTGTCGTCAACTCAACTTTCAGTTATGTGGAGATAAAACAGAAATTTTGGGTTGGAATCTTCCTGAAATATATTTATCTGCTCACGGTATGGTGACTGGCCATCACTAAGTCCCTCTCAAATCATTCACTTTATTCTTTCTTCAAATCATTCACTTTAAATAAAACAGGGCCCCTGAACTTGCACTTCCCCAGTGGAAGTGGAAGCTAGGATGCCCCAGGCTGCAGTTCCCTAATCCTCAAGAGAACCCATCTCCCCATAGTTTAACTACCTCCTTCTAAAGCAATACCAGAAAAACAGTTCTCCAATTAAAAGAAGGTTCCAATTAATGGGGTTCTGAAAAAGAGAACCTTGACTTTGTTTCTCCTGGTCCACCAAAGGCACACAGGAACCTCTCCCCACTTATGTCCCCATGCTTCCTCCTCTCCCTCAGCTGCTTTCTGAATCAGAGTTGGTCAGTCACAATGTCCTCAGAAGTCAGTTGCCACAGGCTCACTTCCTTGAGCAGCAGAACCTCACTGCTCACACCCATGCCCTCACCGCCCCCATGTGTGTCCAGACCTCTTGGGGATCCTGGAGACCACTCTGAGTTTCAATAGAAGGACTCCTAGAACTGATTAAAAACAGTTATATTCATGGTTGTGGTTTATTCAGTGAAAGAATGCAGATTAAAATTGGCAAAGATAAAACATACAGGGTCTGGGAAAGACCAGGTGCAGGCTTCCAGTTATTCTCTTCTGGTAGAGTCATATAGACAGGGCATAGTTCTCTTAGGGATGATGTATGACAACGCATACAGAGTATTGTCAACCAGAGAAGCTTAGTGAGCCTTGGTGTCCAGGGTTTTTATTGGGAGTTAGTTGCATAGATATGATTGACTGCCTGGGTGGCTGACGGGTCTCCAGCCCCTCCAAAGATCAAGCTGATACCACATGGCTCAAGGCCCCCAACATAAGTCAGGTTGTTGGCATAGACTATCTTGGATGCGCCAAGCCCCAATTAAACGAAGACACTTTTATCAGGCAGGATATTCCATGGGTTTATAGATTATCGCCCCGGAGCCACATAAGGACTTCTTTGGAATATGCCAAGTTTAGACATGTCTGAGTCCACTGTTTACTGCAAAGACCACACAAAGAGTTTTCATTTTATTGGACTTTGCCTAGAAAAGTAAAAACCAGCTATATAGACTTTGGTTACAAGGGACCGGACTTTTCTTCAGAACATTTTTAAAAAGTATCCTAAATCATTTTCTTGTGACTCTCCCCTGAAGTACTTAAATTTCTCATTAAAAAAAGAGATAACAAATCATGGAATCAAGCACCTTCAAAATTTGCATGGGAAAGTTCAAAAAGTGTAAACCATATTCCACACTCATAATTAAAGATTTTCTCAAAAACACCTGCAGCATAACCAGTACACTCTGTCTTCACCTCTGGATTCCGCTGCTGTCTAGCCCTGTGGTTAACACACAGAGGAGAGGATCGTGTGGGCATCTCTCAAGCAAATGGACTCCAGGTAGGTTTTCCCTACCCTTTATAGAACCGTGAATGAAACTGGCAAGGCCCAGCATTTTATTTTTTTATTTTTATTTTTAAAAATATTTTATTTATTTATTTGACAGAGATCACAAGGAGGCAGAGAGGCAGGCAGGAGGGGGGGTGGGAGAGGAGTGGGAGAAGGGTGGGAGAGGGGTAGGAGGAAGGTGGGAGAGGGAGAAGTGTACTGGTTATACTGCAGGTGTTTTTGAGAAAATCTTTAATTATGAGTGTGGAATATGGTTTACACTTTTTGAACTTTCCCATGCAAATGAAGGTGCTTGATTCCATGATTTTGTAACCTTGGATGAATTTCTTGATCACATTGGTTCTCTCAATTTTTTTTTTAATCTGAGAATTACGGACATAATGACAGTATGTCATTAATTCTCATGATGTCATAAGAATTACATGAAAAAGATCAAACGTAAAACATTTAGAAAGAGATTAAGTGCACATGCCAATCACATGCAATACAAGATCCTGGTTGGACACCAGTGAAAAATCTTGTAAAATGTGAGTAAGGCCAATAGCTCAGTTACCCTCCTGGTTTTGACAACAGTGCTATGCTTTCATAAAATATTAGCATTAGAAGAAGCTATACTCTTTTGACTAGTTTTGTAATTTTTCTGTAAGTCTAAAATATTTTTAAAATAAATATAAACATGTGTGTTGTATATACATACACATGTATATATGCACCTAAACGTATATCAATATGATCTATGTTGAGTGCATTGGCTGTAGGAAGCAACTGCGTCTTACCCTCCGGAGATTTTTTGATTAGCCTGCTCTTCAAAAAACTATGAGTCTTCCACTATAGTTCCTTGATTGCCTTCATTATCACAGAAAAGTAAGCTTTGTTTTCTTAAAAAGTTTCCTATTGAAGACTTGAGGGAAGATCCCAAGTAGCACTAGTTAATGAAGATTAATTATGATGATCCTTTGGCTTCTGCCAACACTCCTTTCCCCCAAAAGGCCAGGCTTGGACCGCACCACCACACATGCTGCCTCCCTCTTGGGGAAGCAAGGAAGCAAGTGGCAAGAGTCCAGTATGGGATTGCAGGGAGCTGGGATTTTTTTTTTTTCCACTCCATAAATATACTTTCCCAACATGGAAACCAAACCCTCCAAAACCATCTTCCATCCCAACCATTTAGGAAGACATTTTTCCTCTTCAGTTGTACCATTTGTTCAATACCCGAGTCTATAATTTGAATAAAAGAAGGTCAAACTTGGAGCAAAAATTATTCATAAAGGAGTCCTGAAAGTAACAAATCCCTTGGTACCAAATCAAAAATCACCCTCATTTCTTAGCACAAGAGAGTAATTAGTCACCAAGGTGAGAGCTCATTTAGGTGATCATGTTAGGATTAAGATCAACAACACTATTTCTTTCTAGTAATGGAAGTACACTCAAAGATCAGGCTGGTGATATTAATAGTAATAATTCATACATGCATATTATTGATAATTCTGTCCTCTATGCTAATAAAATAAGCATTCCTTAAGAAACCTGACATGTAGCAGCCACGGAGAGACCACTGTCTTCACTACTCAGCCAGTCTGCGTGTGGAGCAAGTTGGTGAAAACTGCAGGTGAATTCAGCAAGCCGTTTAGCAACAACAGTTTGCACAAAATACATTAAGACAGATTATTAAAGGGACATGTTGTACATAGAAATGCACATACAGGATAGGAAAGCTTGTTGGGAAGAGATTTATTCCAAGATGGGCTAAGAACAGAAGCTTGGGTGGAGAGGATAGAAGATGGCAGCAGAGTAGGAGGACTCTAGGCTCACCTTGTCCCAGAAACACAACTAGACAACTATCAGATCATCCTAAATACCACAGAAATTGATCTGAAGACTGATAGAAAAAAAAAACTCCATAACTACAGGGAAAGAAGAGGGCACATCAAAGAAAGTAGGAAGTGGAGAGACATGGTTTAGGGAAGAGGTCACAGGTGCTCTGCAGGGGAGGGAGCTGTGGTTGCAAAGAAGGGTGAGAGAGAGAGTAGAGCACACGGGGAAAGGACAAGAATACTTCTCCAAAACCACTGGCTGGGAAGAGCAGGTTTTTGTGTTTTTGTAGCCAGTAGGGCTTAAGCCTGGAGTTTTAAAGGTCTGTGGACTTGAAGGGGATAGAGTTCTAAACCAGCTCTTCTCTAAAGGACACTGCCCAGCTCCTGGAGAGAAGGCAGGTAAACAGCCCAGAGACAGACAGCATGATTGGAAGGACACCTGGGACACAGAGCAGGGAAATTAGTCACTCTTCTTGGAGCACATCCCTGAGAGGCAGCATCCACAGAGAGGCCTCTCCAGGAACAAAGGAGCTGGCCAGCACCTTTTACTCTGCCACCCCTCAGCATGAACACAGAGCCATCTGCAGGAAGCAGCGCAACACCCACATGGGCTGCATAACTTGCAGGACCCTGGGGCCACGGAAAGAACGGGGTGCCTGAGTATGGCAGATATCCCAAGTATTGGGGTGGGGAAACCAGTCACAGTCTGTGAGCCCAGGAGGGGGCTGTCAGCTCAGTTTGCCATAAGCTGCAAATATACTTCCCCAACGGTACACAATTTGTACTGCACAACCCAGTGACAGCTCTCAGTGGGTCTGATGCGGTGTTTAGGATATAGGTGAGGTCCAGTGGGGCGAGGTCTGGAGGGGATGACCAAGAAAGAATTCCTGAGACATCTTTGGTGCAAAAATGGTGGTTTTAGTAAAGCATGGGGAGAGGACCCATGGGCAGAAAGAGCTGCTGCTCTGGGGTCTTGAGGAGTGGGAGTTGGGGAAGTAAGGAAAAAGGAGGTTTCAAAAAAACTTTCATATGCTACCAACCTACAAGATACCTACATGATACCAGAGGCCTCGCCATTGTCAAGTTCAGGTTCTTTTCCCCTTTAGCAAGGCATTAACATTAAGATAGTTGGGAGATTCCTGGAAGAATGTCACCCATGTCCCACCCAGGAGTGGGGTGTGGGGAAGGTTACAGGGGGTCAGCTTAGGCCTTGTCTTCAGCTAGCCTTCTGCTCAGTCATCACCTGGGGAGGGGCATTTGCAAAGGACAAAAAAGTAGCAGCCCTCTCCCTTCCCCAGGTAGGGACACCACGGGTGAAGACACAACCAGATAACTGCTCTCCTTGGGAGTCCTGCAAAGAATAGAAATGCAGAGACCCTTTGCCTTCCCCCAGAAGGATCAGTGCAGATGGACACCACAAGAGTCTGCGAAGTGTGGCACACACAAAAGTAAAGACTGCTTATCCCTGAGTTTTACTGAACAGAAGGGACCACAGTCTTTCAGCTCTGGGGATGGAGATCTGGGTCACCCATTTTTATTTTCATCCTCTACAGACTTCCAGAAAGCCTTCGGGGAACAAAAGCCACATAGAAAAATAAAAAACAGCTTACACTGAGCCCAGGCCTCTGGCAAAGGGCAGTACAACTCCTCCCAGGCAAAGACTCCTGAGAATCAATGCAGCAGAACCCTCCCCCAGATTAACTGGAAGAATGGGGAACACCAAGTTTACAGAGCAAACAGCACTGCAAAACTACAGCTCTAGGGGAAAATAGTTTATAGAACTCAAGATTTTTTACCTCATGATTCATTTATATTTCAGTTTAAAAATCTCCTTTTCTCCATAAGACACCTAGGAATAAACCTAACCAAAGAGGCAAAGAATCTGGATTCACAAAACCGTAGAACACTCATGAAAGAAAATGAGGAAGACACAATGAAATGGAAAAACATTCCACACTCATGGATTGGAAGAATCAATATTGTTAAAATGTCTATGCTACCTAGAGCAATCTGCACATTTAATGCAATCCCTATCAAAATACCATAGACATTTTCACAGAGCTAGAACAAATAATCCTAAAATTTGTATGGAGCCAGAAAATACCCCAAATGGCCAGAGGAATGTTGAAAAATATACCAATGCTGGTGACATCACAAGACCAGACTTCAAGCTATATTACAAAGCTGTAATCATCAAGACAGCATGGTATTGGGACAAAAACAGACGCATAGATCAATGGAACAGAACAGAGACCCCAGAAATGAACCCTCAACTCTATGGTCAATTGATCTTTGGCAAAGCAGGAAAAAATATCCAATGGAAAAGGACAGTATCCTCAACAAATGGTGTTGGGAAAATTGGACAGCCACATGCAGAAGAATGACACTGGCCCTTTTTCTTACACCATACACAAAGATAAACTGAAAATGAATAAAAGACCTACAAGTGGGACTGGGATCCCTCAAAATCCTAGAGAACACAGGTAGCAACCTTTTGACCTGGGCCATAGCTACTTCTTGCTAAACACATTTCCAAATACAAGGGAAACAGAGGCAAAAATGAACTATTGGGACTTCATCAATATTAAAAGCTTTTGCACAGCAAAGGAAACAGTTGACAAAACCAAAAGACAACTGACTGAATGGGAGAAGATATTGGCAAATGACCTATCAGATAAAGAGATAGTATCCAAAATCTATAAAGAACTTCTCAAACTCAACCCATGAAAGAATCTGGTCAAGAAATGGGCAGAGGGGTGCCTGGGTGGCTCAGTGGGTTAAGCCTCTGCCTTCGGCTCGGGTCATGATCTCAGGGTCCTGGGATTGAGTCCCACATAGGGCTCTCTGCTCAGTGGGGAGCCTGCTTCCCCCTCTCTCTCTGCCTGCCTCTCTGCCTACTTGTGATTTCTGTCTGTCAAATAAATAAATAGAATCTTAAAAAAAAAATGAAAGAAAGAAATGGGCAGAATACGTAAATGGACATTTCTCCAAAGAAGACATCCAAAGGCCAACAGACACATGAAAAAGTGCTCCACATCAGTTGTCACCAGGGAAATACAAATCAAAACCACAATGAGATACCACCTCACATGAGTCAGAATAACTAAAAACCAGACATGAAACAACAAATGTTGGTGAAGATGTGGACAATCCCATTGTTGGTGGGAATGCAAGCTAGTGCAGCCACTCTGGAAAACAGTATGGAGTCCTCAAGAAGTTAAAAATAGAGCTACCGTATGACCCCACATTTGCAATACTGAGTACTTACCCAAAGATACAAATGCAGTGATCTGAAGAGACACCTGCACCCCAGTGTTTACAGCAGCAATGTTGACAATAAACAAACTGTGGAAAGAGCAGAGATGTCTATCGACTGATGAATGGATAAAGATGATGTGGTATACAGTGGAATATTACTCAGCCATCAGAAAGGATGAATACCCACCATATACATTGATGTGGATGGAACTGGAGGGTATTATGCTGAGCGAAATAAAGCAAATGTGGAAAGAAGAAATAGTGCAGAGGATCATAAGGGAAGGGAAGGAAAACTAAATGGAAGTCATCAGAATGCGTGACAAACCATGAGAGACTCTTAACTATTGAAAACAAACTGAGGGTTGCTGGAGGGGAGGCGGGTGCAAGAATGGGATAATTGGGTGATGGGCATTGACAGGGTACATGATGTTCCATGCAACTGATAAATTATTGAACACTACATCTGAAAGTAATGATGTATTGTATGTTGGGTAATTGAAATTATTTATTTTTTTAAAGATTTTATTTATTTATTTGACAGAGATCACAAGTAGGCAGAGAGGTAGGCAGAGACAGAGAGAGAGAGAGAGAGAGGAGGAAGCAGACCTCCTGCTGAGCAGAAAGCCCGATGCAGGGCTCAATCCCAGGACCCTGGTATCATGACCCGAGCCAAAGGCAGAGGCTTTAACCCACTGAACCACCCAGGTGACCCGGGTAATTGAATTTAAAAAAAATTTTTTAATAAATTATTGAGATTTCATCTATAAAAAAAACTTCACAGCAAAGGAAACAATCAAGAAAACTAAAAGGCAAACTTCAGGATGGGAGAACATATTTACAAATTTCTGGTAAATCGCTAATTTTCAAAATCTAGCTATAACTTATCACTGTCAATACCCAAAAAACAGAATAATTCAAATAAGTAATGGGCAGCAGATGTGAATAGATACATTTATATCTATTATTATATCTATTATATATATATGGATAAAGCATAAGGAAGATGTGGTGTGTATATATATCAGATATAGAAATATATATATTCTTATTTTTATTATTTTATTGTGTGTGTGTGTGTGTGTGTGTGTGTGTGTGTATGCAATGGAATATTACTCAGCCAGCAAAAAGAATGAAATCTTGCAATTTGCAATGACATGGGTGGAGCTAGAGGGTGTGATACTAAGTGAAACAAAGTCAGTCAGACAAAGACAAACACCACATGATCTCATTCCTGTGTGGAATTTAAGAAACAAATTGTTGAACATATGGGAGAGGGAGAAAAAGAGAGGGAAACAAATCATGAGACTCTTAACTATAGAGAACAAAGTCATGGGGGAAGGTGGGTAGGGGATGGGAGAGATGGGTAATGGGGATTAAGGAGGGCACTGGTTACGATGAGTGCCGGGTGTTATATGTAAGTGATGAATCACTGGCTTCTATTCCCAAAACCAATAATGCACCGTATGTTAACTACCTAAAATTTAAATAATACAAAAATAAAAATAAATAAAAATTTAAAAAGTACAAAGGAGGCTAGATACTATTTTCCCCTAGAGCTGAAGCTGGGTGGCCCTTTATGATCAGTTCGCTCAGTGGGAGGGAGTAGTTCCTGCCAGCTTTGCGGGGAGGGGCTTGCTGCATGAATCTCCGGTGGACTTGCCCTAATGGAAATACACCTCCAGGGCACAAGGAGGCCCAGCTTGGGGAGTGTAGCTCTTGTCTCCACTGGGTGGTGGTGTTTTGCTCCCTGAAGGTTTTCAGCACTGATGGGCACCAAGAATATGGCAGTGCCTTGCTGTCAAGTCCCTGAGCTGAAAATACAGGCTCCCCTACTCCACAGTGAGCCTTCACAGAAAAGCACTCAGTCACTTTGGTCTTGCGGGTTTTCGTCAGAATCCTGTGCTTACCCTACCTGTGTCTGAGCATTTTTTATCTCAGGTGTGCGACTGAGTTTCAAACCTCCAAAATTTAGGGACTCCCTCCAGGCCTGGACCCATGCGGTTCCTCCCAGGGAGGGTGTCTCGCCAGTCCTCTGCTGTTTGCTGGGCCATGCTAGGAAAGCGGTCGCAGGACCACAAAGCAGTTCCCAGTTTATGGCCACACAGAGCAGAAAGCCAGCGTCTCCACCACCAGGCTCCCACACCTGGGAACGGTACAGCACCTGGGCATCACCAATTCTTCCTGTGACCCAGAGGATCCTCAGACCCCACTGTCCCCTGGGATTCTGCCCTGCTTCACCACCTGAGCACCTGTAGGTCAGGCCCATCCCCCAGTGTAGCAGACTTCTGAAAGTTCGGATTTTGCACTCAGCTGCTTGCAGGTAGTACTTAGTATACCGTCTGCAAGCAGGCTCCCTCCCTGCCACCCTATCCACAGCTCCATCTCCCCAAATGCAAGTCCCTGCACCTCCTACCTTCCAAACGGTGGTCAGTTTTTCACTTGTAGACTTGCAGTTTTTCTTCAATCAGACCTCTGACTGACTGTGCAGGGGTTCAGAATAATTTGATGACTATCTAGCTGTATTCAAGGAGACTAACCCTCTGTCATCTTCACTCCCATCTCTGCGTTTCTTTATAGCTTTATATCACCCAAAGAACATGCCTGGGCATGATGATTAAGTCCCATCCTTCACGCTTTTCAGAATTCAAAATGTCTTAAGTCTCTTTTAATTTGCAAGTTCCTCCTCCACCTCTTCTTTCCTTTATCTGTTAAAAGGTCCCTGTCATTGGACCTGCAGTTTCTCCCAGTGTGGATGTTGCTGTTTGTAGATTCATTGTGCTGTTCCGCTTGCTTCTCTGTCCTCCGAGTTTCCGGCAGACTGGTTCAGAGGCTCAGTTGGATGCAAGTTTGGTTGCAAATTGACAGGAGTATGGAGGATACTGTTGTGTTCCTTCATCAGGCTCCTCATGCCTAATTTGTCTTTTGTGATATTAGCAGCTGTTGATCCTCAGTGCTTAAATCCATTAAATCCACTGTTTTATTGGAGACTAAAAATATGATTTTCTAAAAACTATTCTTTTTTTCTTTTTAGTGAGAGTACTTTTATGAAGAATATTTCTCCCTCTTTCCTTTTTGTTTACCCATTGTTTAAAACCACACAAGAAAGGCAGGGTAAATACCTGATTTTCCTCTTTAACTCCTTTCCAAGAATTTAAATCTGTCCTATATTATTCTCCAAATGTAGTACAATTGGTGCACAATTGTAGCTCTATTTTTAACTAATTGAAGAACCTCCATATTGTTTTACACAGCGGCTGTGCACCAGTTTGCATTCCACAAACACTGCAAGAGGGTTCCTGTTGCTCCATATCCTATCTAACACCTCTTGTTTCTTGTGTTGTTGATTTTAGCCATTCTGACAGGTGTGAGCTAATATCTCTCTTTTAAAAGTTTTAATTTTTTACACTTTTTAAAATTTAAAAATAAAATAATAAATAAAAGTATATAAATAAAATTAAAAGTTTTATTTAAATTTTAGTTATTTAACATACAGGGAGGGAAGAAGAAGGGGGCAGGGAGGTAGGGAGGGCCCTCACAAGCGCTGAGTGCCACCTAGGTAACAAAATGGCCCTCTACTGTCTGAGGCCTGGAGATAAGCAGCACTGACCAAACAAGAAATCAGTGAAGCTACAGAAGGACCCAGTCAAGGATCACACAGCAGCTGGAATTATCAGGGTTTGGGAGCTTCTGCTGATGTTGCCTCATCACTAAACATGTTAGTACCCCAGCTCTCTACCTCTCCAGGTCCTCTGTCCTTCACCCCCTTCTTGCAGAGCCAAGGAAATCCCAGAAACTCCTTGACTCACCCTGAAGAGTTAGTTTCCAAAAGCTTCAATGCAAACAGCACTGTGCTTTTGTCTGCCGAACTGTGGAAAGATTAGTCTGATGCCCATTAAAGGGATTTCTAGCAGGGGGAAAAAATTGTACAGGACATTTAGGGACCCCATGCATGCTTGACTGGTGCAATTATGTTGCTCCCTGAGCACTCTGGCTGCCTCTGCACCCTGGGCCCCAGGGGGCCATCTCTTCCCTCACCCACTCCACTGCTGAGGAGAGTCAGAAGACACAGAGCAACCAGGAGCCAGGCTCTGCTGTTTCTACCATTTCTGGATATGTGGTGTGATCTTTCAAGTTACTTAGTGTCTTTGAGTCTTGCTTTCGTACAAGGCACACTGTTGCTTTTGAGGCAATAGTGCTGTACTATTAAATGAATTACAGTATTGAAGATACAGACCTGGCTCAGAAGAAGTGCTCAACCATGAGACTCTTCTGCCTTGGGGACACTGTGGCCAGAGTGATTCAATTCGCTTGTTCCCTACACAGCTATGAGCTGAGACTCTGCCCCTCCTCTCCCCTCTTTTACCCCCCAGCACCACCCCACCCTGGCAGCTAAGCCTGCAAGGTCTGCCCCCATGAGGCTCCCAACACACAGAAGGGGCAATGCACTTACCTTCAAGGAGAACTAGAGGGGTGAAAGGTGTTATGCACTGAATGTCATCCATTCTTTCCCAAATTCATATGTGGAAGCCCTGATTCTCAAAGCGATGGTATTTGGAGATGGGGCCTTTGGAGGCAGTTGAGTTTAAATGAGGTGGGAGGTGGGGGTGGGTGAAATGAAGACGGTTAAGAGGTACAAACTTCCAGTTATAAAATAAATAAGTCTTTTGCCATTTGCAATGACATGGATGGAGGTAAAGAGTATTATGCTAAGCCAAATAAGTCAGGCAGAGAAAGGCAAATACCATATGAAGTCACTCATATGTGATGTCCCTCATATATGAAATTTAAGAAATAATACAGATAAACATAAGGGAAGGGGGAAAAAGGAGAGGGGGAAACAAATCATAAGAGACTTGTAGCTATAGAGAACAAACTAAAGGTTGATGGAGGGAGGTGCGTTGGGGATGGGCTAAGTGGGTGATGAATACTGAGGAGGCCACTTGTTATGAGCAGGGAGTGTTGTACGTGAGTGATGAATCACTAAATTCTACTGCAGAAACCAATATTGCACCATATGTCAACTAAGTAAAATTTAAATAAATAAATAAATAAGTCATGGGGATTTACTATATAGCATGGTGACTATTTTTAATAATGTAATACAATATACAAGAGTATATTTAAAAGTTACTAAAGAGTAGATCTTAAAAGTTCTCATCACAAGGAAAAAAATGTAACTCTGTGAGGTGATAGATGTGAATTAGATTTATTGTGCTGATCATTTTGCAATGTATACATATATCGAATCATTATTTTGCACAGCTGAAACTAATACAATGTTATATGTCAATTATATCTCAATAAAAAAAAACATTATGAGTGTGTCTGTGGGAGTGTTTCTGGATGAGACAAATTAAATAATTAATTAAAATAATAAAATAAAATAAAATAACTGGTACATCGTGACCCTTCAGATTGATTTCAAAACTGAACAGTATTGTTGCAATGTTTTGTGAGTGTCAGTCTAAACTACAATGTTTGGGGTCGCCTAGGTGGCTCCGTAGGTAATCGTCCACCTTCAGCTCAGATCATGATCTTCCAGGCTTGGAAAGTGAGCCTCACCACGGGCTCCCCGCTCAGCAAGGAGCCTGTTTCTCCCTCTGCTTGCTGCTCCCTCTACTTGTGCATTCTTTTTCTGTCAAATAAATAAATAAAATTTTTAAAGATAAATAATTTTGTCCAAGAGACAATAAACAAATTATGTAGTTTTCACCTTTTTATTTGTGTATCAATTTTAAATATAATATGCCTGCATGCTATGTGATAAAAGAGAGGGGCAGTGGATGAGAGACTCTCCTCCTTTGCCTATAGTTCTCTGTGGACTAGGGGACGATTTCTGGAGCTCTGGGTACACACAGCAGAATTCAGTGGCCACTTCCCACACATGTATGTTGGGAATGTTGCAGTACCCATATACAGTGTATGTTGCATTACCCATATTCCGACTGAGAGATTAAAGAAAGGCATAGGCTATGAGACATAAACCCATATATTCACCTCCACACTGGTTCCAGAGATGCACATACACACCCTCACACAGACAGGTGGCTGCATCTACCCACCATCTCTCTATTCAATACAAAATACATGATAATTACTTCCAGTAATGTAGACTTACGTCCACACCAAGCCCACAACGCTACCCCTGCTCACCCCAGAGATCCATGTAATCACCCCCCACACCCTCTTCTCGCCACCCACATCAACCCAAACCAAGCTGCTGATGGAGAATCAGAGGTACTCCGGTGCCTAGGCCTGAGAAAGGAGCCCTGAAATGGGGAAGGAGGACCTTGCCTGCTGAGTTCCTACTGTTCTGGGAATTCCAGGGGGGCACTAGAAGCCTGGTCAGAGATGGAGCAACTGCAGTGCAACCTCCTTCTGGAAGAGAGTCCCTGTGCTCCGCAGGTATTCAGGCAGATTTCAGAGTAAGTAAATGAAGAGATTTGAATGAAGGATGGATTGAATGGTTGAGCTGTTTTCCAGTACAGCTATTTAATTACGCAAATAAGAAGGTCTTGAAGGTAGGGGCTTTTTCTTATTCTTTTCAGTGATGTAATAAACACTATTATGTGTCTACTCTTTAATTGACTCTGCATATCCATTTGGCTTTTTTCCCCTCCCTCCCTCTCGCTTCCTCCTTCCCTGTCCATTTCCTTCCTTTTCCCTTCCTCCCAGTCTCTTTTCTTTCCTTCTTCTCTCCTTTCTTCATTCAATTGCCCCTTGTTCCAACAGACATTTAAGGTAACACAGAGCCTGGCACTTTGTTGATGATTTCCTCAATCAGTCTTTAACTGTGAATGAAAGAATGAAGGAAGGAAAAAGGAAGGTCCAGGGAAGATGACAAAGCCTCCTTCCAGCCAGTTTCCAGCCCACCATTCAGACAGATGAGTACTTTTCCTGTCTTTCCTATTTTAACCAGTCCATTAAGTGCTCCAGAAGAGGGCTTCTGAGGTCAGACTGAGTCAGCAGAGATGGAGAAATGGGAAGCTGTCTTCCTAATAACACTAAAGAGCATGAGTCAGTGTCTCATCTCTTCCTCCAAAGTTCTCTCCTCCCAGCACTTGTCTGGGCAGGGAAGCCCTAACTCTCTACTCCCTGCAATGTTATAAAAGTACTTGACCTTCTGAGATTGAGACTGTTTCTTTCACTCTGCATAATTACCTGAGCTCTCTATCCAAGCTGTTGCCTATATCAATAATTCACGTGTTGTTTTTGCTAAGTAGCATTCTATGGTATTCTATGGTGCTAGTCTATGCAATCCTATTCTACAGTTTGTTTAACCATTCACCCACAGACTGGCATTTCAGCTGTTCCTGGTTTTGGTTGTTACAAATAAATATGCTATGAACATTTTTGTAAAGTTTTTTTTTTTTTGTGAATGTTAAGTTTTTCATTTCTGTTTCTCTATCAATCCTGAGATAAATGCCTAAGAATGTAATTGTTGAGTTGTAATGTAAGTACATGTTTAATATTGTAAAAAATTGCCAGACTCCTTCCAGAGTGGCAGTACCATTTACCTTCTAACAATGATAAGTGATCCAGTTTCTCTTCATCCTCACTAGCATTTGGTGTTATCACTACTTTTTATTTTAGCCATTCTGCAAAGAGAGTGGTGGTATCTCATTGTGATTTTAATTTGTACTTCAATAAAATATATATTAATGCCTTTTCATGTCTTTAGCTCATTTTTAAAATTGGATTGTTTTACTTTTTTACCACTGTTTTGAGAGTTCTCTATGTATCCTACGTATGAATCCTTTATCAGATATGTGGTTTACAAATATTTTTTCTATCTATACCTTGTTTTATCATCCTCTTAATGAGGTCTTCTGCAGAATAATTTTTTAATTTTTACAAGGTCTGATTTAATGATGTTTTCTTTTATGGATTATACTTTTGTTGTTATCGAAGAGCTCTTCACTAAGCCCTAAGCCCTGACGATTTTCTCCTAAAATTTTTATAGTTTTATATGTAATATTTAAATATGTAATTCATTTTGAGCTGATTTTTGTGTAAAATATGAGCAGTTTTTCAAATAAAGTGATTCATCTGCTAATAAATTTTATATACCCATGGTAGAAAAATTAGCATATGCATAACATTACAGCAAAGAAAATTAAGACTTTTCATAATCGTACCACTTATAGAAAATCATAAAAAAACATAAGTTACATTTAGATGTTTGTCCTTTCAAATTTCTTTTTCCTTTGTTTTTATATATGTTTGGCTCCCTTCCAATTCGTTTTGAAGATGCGGGAAGATACAAAAGATATTTTGGGAACAATTGGGAGAAATTTGAATGTGAATTGGCACATGATGATATGTTAATGTTGAATAGCCTAATGATGTCTGCAACTTTCACCTGGGTGCCAAGCTGGGGATGCAAGTAAAAGAAATTTCTCTCGAGAAATTCGGCAAAAATATTAACCAATGTCGTATCTAGGTAGAGAGAACACGGTTGTTTGTTTTGTCAGTATTTTATCAGTATTTTAACTATTCAACATATCTTCAGAATAAAAAGGTAGATGTTGTATGGGGGAGAATGACCAGACTGCTTTCCAACACCTGTCTGAGTCCTTGTGAGAAGCTAAGACCCCCCTTAGAAACCCCTCTAGGTGACAGGTCCCGTTCTAAATGTCTTTTGGACACCTGGAGAAACTTCTTAACCCCAGGGATATCTTTTCGCGTCATTTGGTGCTGCCTGCGTTGGGGTATACGACAATGCCAGACACACAGCCAGCGCTCACTAACCGTAGTACCGTCCTCTGATCGTTACTTTTTGCCAGAAGTGAAAGTTACTCGATATAGTTAGAGGTTTTGCAGTGAAAAGAAAACGGGAAGGAAAAAAACAAAACAAAACACCAAAACCCATTCCCTGACCGGGAATCGAACCCGGGCCGCGGCGGTGAGAGCGCCGAATCCTAACCACTAGACCACCAGGGAGGACCCACTTGTACTTTCTCTGACAAGCTAGACTAAATATACCGTGTATGACACAAATTGGAGCCATGAACACGATTGGCTAAATTTTAGGTGTCCGAACCTCCTCCTTCTCCTAGTAGCAGTCCCTCCGCCAGAAAGGGAGGTAACGGAGGGCTGCGGCGGCATTATATCCTGAGAATGGCTGCCCTCTGAGGAAAAAAAAAAAAAATGAAATGAAATGAAATGGAAAGAAAAAAGAAAGCGTCAGCAGCCACTGGATGATTTGGGGGTCCTTTGGGGGAAGGAAAAAGGGTATGTGTCAGAAGTGGGATTCGAACCCACGCCTCTATTCAGAGACCAGAACACCCGCAGGGAAGGTGAACACCTTGAGTCTGGCGCCTTAGACCACTCGGCCATCCTGACACCCGGAGCAAATCCTGGCTGTGCCGAACCTGCTTCCTGTGCGGGTAGCCACGCCGCCCCGCGCCGCCCCGCTCCGCCCCCGCAGCAAGGGCTGACTCTCGTTCTTCCGCCTGCGGCTCGCCTAGAATTCCAAAGAGTGCGGGGTCTGTGATGCACCCGGAACCGCCCAACCTTTGTCTCCCGCGCATGGACTCGAACTAGCGAAAACAAAGGCAAGCGCAAACCCCTTGGGAAGCTAAAAGGGTTGGTGATCACTACGCAGGCGTCGGACCCAAAACCCTTGGAAAACCGAACGGGTTGGTGGCCACTGCGCAGGCGTCGGACCCAAACCCCTTGGAAAACCGAACCGGTTGGCGACCACTGCGCAGGCGTCGGACCCAAACCCCTTGGAAAACTAAACGGGTTGGGGACTACTGCGCAGGCGTCGGACTCAAACCTCGGAAAACCTAACGGGTTGGTGACCACTGCGCAGGCGTCGGACCCAAACCCCTGGGAAAACTGACAGGGTTGGCGACCACTGCGCAGGCGTCGGACCCAGCGAAGGCGCTACCCTGCATCTGCAAAGGCAAGGAAAAGTCCCGGCTCCTGCAGGCAGCGGCTGCTTGCTCGGTCCAGACGCCTGGCTCCGGCGCTCGTCCCTGGCCCTCGCTGGTGAAATCCCGGCCAGTTAATCCACGGAGAGCTCGTGGAAATATACTCGCCACAGAGCAAGTGGCGAGTTTTCACTGTGATTCGGTATTTCTGCCTTCCTGTCCCTGCCCAGCCCACCTTCAAGATCCGCCTCTCCTCTGCTAAGTCTCACACTCGTGGTTGGAGATAACGGGGAAACAGTGCTAAAGATAACGATTATGCTAACTATTAAAGAAAAAAGAATATTCATTCGCGACACTTGTTGAAGTACAGTAAAGAAGACTATCTAAGGCGGTGTAGGTGTAGGGACTACTGCAGTGGGGTCTTGCATTGGGGGTGGGGGGAGAGATTGGACTCCATTCAGAAGACAACAAAGAAAAGGGAAATTTTGAAATTTTGTAGCTAAGGAGCCAGATTTGGGGGGGGGGTCAGTGGATGGAAAATTAGTAAGAGATAACATCATCAAAGGTAAGGGGGGGGGAATTCTATCTCAAACGGCAGGACAGGGTGGTAAGATACCACCTTGGGGGGTTGTGGAGGATGAGGAACCCCCATTAGATATCCAGGATGATCAGATATCAAGGATGGGAGATTAGGGCTAACCTGATCCAGCAGGAATCTTGCTAAGACTGGACAGTGCAGACACAGACATGGAAGTCCAAAAGTCAGGCCTAGCCGGAAAGTAAGTTAGGGGGACGGTTAACAAAAGAGTGCAAAAACAGCTAGTGTGTTTTCGCAACCAGAGGGAAGGCCCAGCTCCTCTGCTCTAGACCCTCACTGGTTCATTCATTCATTGAGTATTGAGGCTCCACTGAAAATACAGCAATGAACAAACTCCGAAGCCCCCGCCCCAGAAAACTGACTGCTAGTGAGGGAAACAATCTGCACAATGAATACACGGGCTGTGGGAACAAAAGTAGGGCAGTGAAGTAGCGGGTTGTATCTTTAGACTGGGATGATCAGTAAGGCCTGCTGAAGTGACATTTGCAAAAATAATTTTGAGAAGTAGAAGACATGACTCTCATGCAATATATGATCCACACATGACAAGATTTTATTCAGTTCATTAATGAGGGACACAAATGGTGCTAAAACCAATTCAAAGGGAATTTTGAAGAATTTTTTTTTTTTTTAATAATGAGTCAATCAAAGGAATGTTGAAAAAAGATTGCTAACAGATGGAAGAGAGGTTAAGATCCCAAGGATCAGTAATAAACTATGGTGCTTAAAGTTGTGATTTCTACTTGGGTTTGGGGTTTTTGGGTTTTGTTGTTGTTGTTTTTGTTTGTTTTTTACCAGAGAGAATTCAGGGGCATCTCTTGACAAATTTTATTTGTATTGCTTAAGTAGGAATCTCTGGCCTTGCTCTCAAACAGAAATCGTTTTGTATTGCTATCACTTTTCTCCAAGTTAACCTCTATACCTGCAAAATTATAAAATAGCCAAGTTAATCAAAGGTGCCCATGGAATCAGTTAATCCCCAAAAGGTCTGCTACACAAGGCTAAGTACTCCACTCTTATGACACCTAGCATGCAAGAGGACAAGAACTGGACAGTAGTTAAGTAGTAATAACAGATTTTATTCAGAAACTGCTATAGTAGGGAATATGAAATCTCATATAGAACTGGGCTCAATTCTAAATATAGCAAGGAAAAGCCAGAATTTGTAGTCAAGGAGCAGGATAAGAGTCAGTGGATGAAAAATGATTGAGAAGAGAGAGTAGGGAGATTCTTGCTAACAGGATTTCTGCTAAAGGCAGGCCGGTCATGAGATACCACCTGGAGGATGGTGGGGGATGAGGTATATGATTAGATTTGGAGAGCAATTAAATATCAAGAGGAAAGGATTCTGGATGAACTATCAGGATTATTAAAATTATCCATTTATTATTATTATTAGGATTATTAAAATTAGACTCCATAGCTCTGGGCAAACTAAGGCTCTGTCTGTGGCCCCAGGAAACTATTCCCTACCCAGTCTGGACAACTTGGCAGCTACCTTTTGCATCACAATGGCCTTGCAATAAGTGTGGATACAGCTCAGTCCCAGTGCCCACCTCATCCTGAACCACCCAATTCTAGGGACTCTTCAATGCCTGAGACTTATAGGCCTGAAGAAAATTATGCATCCTTGCAAATGTCATCTACAGAGACACCCAGATGGAGACTGTCTCTCCTCTTTCCTCCGCCATGGATCTGCCTATTCAGGACACCTTGATTTTTTCACCAGCCCTGGAGTAAAACTTCTACCCACTTCCGTAGAGGAGAGCACAGCGAAGAAGGAAGATACAGCCCAGAGCAAGAAACAGAAGACCAGAACCATATTCTCTCGGACCCAGCTATATGTACTCAGTGACAGATCTCAGAGACAGAAATACCTCAGTTTCCAGCAGATGCGAGAACCTTCTAACTTTCTGAACTTTTGCTATAAGCAGGTGAAGACCTGGTTCCAGAACCAGAGAATGAAATGTAAGAGGCAGCAGGAAAACAACTGACCAATGAATAGCAACAGTGTGACTCAGAATAGCTCAGCAACTATAGAATACCTAAGTTTATATGCCTATTCCCAGGGATTCCTGATGAATGCTTTTGGAAACCTTCCAACATGGAGCAGCCAGACCTGGTATAACCCACACTGGAGCAATTAGACCTGGAAAAGCCAGTCTTGGAGCAACTGTTCCTGGAATAGTCAGACCTGGTGGCCCCAAGCCTGGAATAACCAGGCATGGAACAATCAGCTGTGGAGAGGAATCTCTGTAGCCCCAGATCCAATTCCAGCAAAATTCTGTCAACGATTTGGGGTCTATCTTCAAAACTGCTGGGGGAAGCCATAGTGTAAAAGAGCAAACTGCCCAGTATTTTAGTACCCAGCAAATAATGGATTTTTTCCCCGAAGTACTCTGTGAGCATACAGCCTGGAGATGTGTGACAATGAGCATATTATTCAATCTCAGTTTGGGTAGTGGCTGTATTACTTCTCCTAGGATTTGTCTGTTAGGGTCCCATACCTTTGCCTTGATATTGGTTCTCTTTAAGCAGTTGAGGGGGTATGACTGGAGTCTAATCAAAGAGGTTTCAGTAGCATTAGCTGCTGTGGACAACATAACAGAAGATGTTTCTGGCAGTAGATAACTAGATATAATACTAATTTGAATATTTTTAGGTTCTAGAATCTAACCTCAAGAATAGGAAGTGATGGATCTCTGAATTCTACTCCTGAAACCAATACTACACTGTATGTTAACTAACATAAATTAAAAACAAAAATAAAACAGGAAGTAAAAACACAGAGATGTGTGATGAAGGATTACCCGTATTTTCTAAGATTGAGAGGCTTTACTTTTTGACAACCTCAGGTGTTACAGTAGAGTTAAACTATGATGTTCTTCTCTGATTTCTTCTGCCCCTTGTGCTGTTTTACTACAACTCTTAATTTGTTCATTATTCTACTATTTGTAGAAAGAGGTTTTGTATTTTATTTATTTTAAGATTTTACTTATTTGTTTGAAAGAGGGAGAGAGTGTGAGAGAGAGCATGAGCAGGGGGTAGAAGCAGAGGGAGAGGCAGGCTCCCTGCCAAGAAGGGAGGAGAGAACAGGGAGCAGGGAGCCGGATCCAGGGCCCGATCCCTGGACCTGATCCCTGGACTGGATCCCTGGATCCTGGGATTATGACCTAAACTGAAGGCTTCGATGTCTTTTTACTACATCTGTATCTTTGGGGTAAATACCACTTTACCTTAAGAAAAAAAAAAGTGCAAGGATGAACGTGGAAGCCCAAAGTTGAGGCCTCGTTGAAAAAAGGGCTCAAAGTAACTCAAAGTGCGCCTGCTCCCCAGTGAGTTACAGACAGAGATTACACCAGGTGGAGTTGCCTTACAAGGCCATCTTTATTTGTATGAATAAGGAGATGATTTCCAAAGCTGTGTCTCCGCAAAGGAGGAAACTCTGGCTCTTTTAGGGTGCGGGATGAATATTCAGAAAGGGATTTTAAGAATATAATGAGGCTGAAGTCACTGTTGGTCACTCCTCGCACTTTCTGATTCATCTGGGCAGGCTCTCCCTCAAATGTTTCTTTTTCTGTTCTAGTAGTTTGTTAGCTTGTTTCTAAAAGTTAAGACTAACAGCTACACAGAAGCTTCTAGTAGTTTAGTTTCTACAAGAAAGATTGACAGTTACACAGAAGCTTCTACTAGAAATTTCCTGAGTTCAGGGGGTCAGGCCAGTGACAAGAGGAGCCTAAGTAAAGTTGAGTCAGGGAGAATGTTTGTCACTCTTTATCTGTGTTGTCTATTTACAACTTTTGGATAATCGTTTCTTACCACATTGTGCCCCTGACTGAAGGGAGGACATGATCATTTGGAGATGGTGTTTTCTATACTGTTTGTGATAATATTCAAGTTCTCTGGTAGCTTACTTGGCCTTCGTGACCTTTTGGCCAGCTTGACCCCACTACACGGTCTCCCATGTGCCCCAGTGAGCTAGCTGCCTTTCCTCAGCTTGCTTGGTCTGCCTTCACCCCCACTGCCATGCCCAGAGAAGACCCTACTCTACCTAAGACCCTGGAGGCAGCAGAGAAGAAAACAAAGTATCTGTTCTTAAGAAGTTTATATTCCAGTAGAGAAAGACCTAGAATAAACAAAATTATTATATGTTGGGAGTGATAAGTATTGTGACAAAAAATAAAGCAGAGAAAGAAAGGTAGAGGCAGGTGATGAGAAAGACCTCTCAGGAAGTTCCTTTTGAGCAGAAATTTGTAGAGTCAGGGAGCAACCATGTAAAGTATCTGGGGACAGAGGGCTTCAGGAAGAGGGAAGAGCAAATACAAAGGCCAACAAGGAAAGCCAAAAAACAGTATGGTTGAAACTGAGTGAGAGGGACTGATGCCAGTCTGTGCAAGACACTGAGTGAAGAGGACAGCTTTGAGCTGAGGTGTGGTAAGGTATGGTCTGCTGTCCCAGGATGTCCTGGCTGTCGTGTGGTGATTAGACACTAGAGTGCAAGAGTGAAGCAGAGAGAGCAACTGAAAGGCTACTACAAGGCCCTTTGACTAAACTGGGTGGCAGCAAGCCAAGCAGTGAGAGAGAGTTGAATTCTGAATATAGCTGGGACTCATTGTTGTCAACACAAAATGAACAAACCTTGTAGGATTTAAAAAAAAAAAAAAAGGAAGAGGGATGCCTGGGTGGCTCAGTTTGTTAAGCATCTGCCTTCGGCTCAGGTTATGATCACAGGGTCCTCGAGTCCAGTCCCACATCGGGCAGGAGAGCTCCTCCCTCTGCCCGTTGCTCCCCCTGCTTTTGCTCTCTCTCTAACAAATAAATAAAACCTTAAAAAAAAAAATAAGAGACTTTTATTTGAACCCAAGGACTCAAATTGTATCCAAGGACAGCAACTTAGGATACATAATCATCACAAAGAAGGGAGTACTCTGGGGAAAAACATTTGAGGCAGGACTACATATGTTTTCACACAAGTTACAAATCAGGAATATGACCCAGTAGGAGGACCCTGAGATCAGCACATCCCATGCTTAAAACTAAGTCAGTATCCAAGTCAATAAAGTAGGAAGTGATCCAAAGACTGACAGAACAAACTCCATCACTAAATACAGTGAAGAAGCTGCATCTCATAGGTTAGGAAGGTCAGAAAGGTGGAGGGAGACTGCCCCAAGGAGGACACACATGGAGAGGGCAGAGAAATGGTCTTTCCCATCCTGAGCTCAGAGGGGTAATACTAAACCACATAACATCTGGCTTTAAAAACCAGAGGGACTGAAATCCATGAGTTTGTAAAAACAGTTGGGACTTGGAGCCTGGAGCTTAAAAAATATGCTGACTCACCACAGGATTGGCCAGGAGTGTGAGTGATAGCTGGGTTGCATCCCTTCAAGAGATAGTAGTCCACATGGAAGGCAACATGAAAATGGCAGTTCACACAATGCCAGGGGACAAATGGGAGACAGACCTATTTGTAATGATTTTGGAACATGTTACAGGACTTCTCTGAAAACAAGGGAGCTGGCAGGTGCCATTTTCCACCCCCATCCCCCACAATAAACACAGGGACTCTGTGGAAAGATTTAACAGAACTATGTAGAACATTCCATCCTAAAAGAGCAAAAATGAACTTTTGGGACTTCACCAAAATAAAAAGCTTTTGCACAGCAAAGGAAACATCAAAAAAACTAAGAGGCAACCCACGGAATGGGAGAAGATATTTGTAAATGATGTTACAGATAAAGGGCTGATATCCAAGATGTATAAAGAAATTATCAAACTCAGTACCCACAAAACAGATGATCCAGTCCAGAAATGGGCAGAAGACATGAATAGGCACTTTTCCAAAGAAGACATATAAATGGCTAACAGACACATGAAAAAATACTCCACATCACTTGTCATCATGGAAATCCAAATCAAAACCACAATGAGATACCAACTTATACCAGTCAAAATGGCTAAAATTAACAAGACAAGGAACAACAAATGTTGGTGAGGCTGTGGAGAAAGGGGAACCCTCTTACACTGTTGGTGGTAAGAGTGGCTTCAAGCTGGTGCAGCCACTCTGGAAAACAGTATGGAGGTTCCTCAAGACTTTAAAAATAGAGCTACCCAATGACCCAGCAACTGCACTACTGGGTATTTAGCCCAAAGATACAGATGTAGAAGGGGCACATGCACTCCAATGTTCATAGCAGCAATGTCCACAATAGCCAAACAGTGGAAGGAGCCCAGATGTTCTTCAACAGATGTAAGGATAAAGAAGATGTGGTTCATATATGCAATGGAATATTATTCAGCCATCAGAAAGGATAAATACCCATCATTTGCATCGAGATGAATGGAACTGGAAGGGATTACGTTAAGTGAAATAAGTCAAGCAGAGAAAGACAATTATCATATAGTTTCAGTCATATGTGGAATATAGGAAATAGCACAGAGGATCATAGAGGAAGGGAGGGAAAAAAATATAATGGGCAGAAATCAGCAAGTGAGACAATCCCTGAAAGGCTCTTAACTCCAGGAAACAAACTGAGGATTTCAGAGGGGAGGCGGGTGAGGGGATGGGGTAACTGAGATATGGGCATTAAAGAGGGCATGTGATATGATGAGCACTGGGTGTTATGCACAACTAATGAATCATTGAACACTACATCAAAAGCTAATAATGGCTAATTGCATATCTAGAAACTAAACTAAACAAAACTAAAATGTCTATACTACCCAAAGCAATCTACACATTTAAGTCAATCCTTATCAAAATACCAGGAGCATTTTTCACATAGCTAGAACAAACAATCCTAAAATTTGTATGGAACCACGAAAGACCCCAAATAACAAAGCAGTCTAAAAAAAGGAATCCAAAGCTGGATGCATGAGGATTCTGAATTCAAGCTGTATTACAAAAATGTAGTCTCAAGACAGAATGGTACTGGCTGCAAAATGGACACATTGATCAATGGAAGAGAATAGACAGCTCAGAAATGGACCCAAAACTATATGATCAACTAATCTATGACAAAGGAGGAAAGGATATCTGATGGAAAAAAGACAGTCTCTTCAACAAATGGTGCTGGGAAAAATTGGACAGCCACATGCAGAAGAATGAAACGGGACCACTTTTTTACACTATATGCAAAAATAAGCTCAAAATGGACGGAAGACCTAAATGTGAGACAGGAAGCCCCCAGAATCCTAGAGAAGAACACTGGGAACACTCCCTTTGACCTAGGCAGTAGCAAGTTCTTTTCTTTTTTCTTTTTTAAAGATTTATTTATTTATTTATTTATTTATTTGACAGACAAAGATCACAAGTAGGCAGAGAGGTGAGGAAGCAGGCTCCCTGCCGAGCAGAGAGCCCATGCAGGGCTTGATCCCAAGGACCCTGGGATCATGACCTGAGCCAAAGGCAGAGGCTTTAACCCACTGAGCCACCCAGGCACCTCGGCAGTAGCAAGTTCTTAATAGACACATCTTCAGAGGCAAGAGAAACAAAAGCAAAAATGAACTGTTGGGACTTTATCAATAAAAAGCTTCTGCACAGTGGAAGAAACAAGCAACAAAACTAAAAGGCAGCCTATGGAATGGGAGGAGATAATTGCAAATGATATGTCTGATAAAGGGTTACTGTCCAAAATATATAAAGAACTTATTAAACTAAACACCCCCCCAAAAAAACAAATAATCCACTTAAATAATAGGTGGAAGACATGAATAGACATTTTTCCAAAGAAAACAGACACATGAAAAGATGCTCAACATCATTCATCATCAGGGAACTACAAATCAAAATTATGAGATACCACCTCACAGTGCCATGATGGCTAAAATTAACAGAGGGAACAACAGATGTTGGTGAGGATGTGGAGAAAAGGGAGCTTCTTTCACTGTTGGTGGGAATGCAAACTGGTGCAGTAATCCTGGAAAACAGTATGGAAGTTCCTCCAACAGTAAAAATAGTAATACCCTATGATCCAGCAATAGCACTACTGGGTATTTACTCAAGGGATACAAAAATACTGATTTGAAGGGGTACATGCGCCCCAATGTTTATAGCAGCAATGTCCACAATAGTTAAATTATGGAAAGAGAACAAATGTTCATTTTATCAGCTAACGAATGGATAAAATGGATAAAGATGTGATATACGTATATTCATATATATACTTCTATCACTCAGCCACCAAAAAGAATGAAATCTTGCCATTTGCAGCAACAGGATGGAGCTAAAGTATATTATGATAAGTGAATCAGAGAACGATAAATACCAAATGATTTTACTCATATGTGGAATTTAAGAAGCCTAACAGGTAGGGAGAAGAAAACAAGGAGGAAAAACAGACTCTCCCCCCGCCCCCCCGCCCAAATTACTTGTTTATTTGAGAGAGAAAGCACACAGGAGCAAGGGGGGATGAGGGCAGGTCAGGGTGGGGGCTCAATCCTAGGTCCCTGAGCTCATGACCAGAGCCACCCAGGCGCCAGAAAGGTAACTCTTAACTATACAGAACCAACTAAGCGTTGCTCGAGGGTAGTTGGGTGTGGAGATGGGTGAAATAAGTGATGGATATGAAGCAGGGCACAGGCTGTGATGAGCACTGTGTGTTATATGTGAGAAATCACTAAATCCCACACCTGAAACCAGTATTACTCTGTATGTTAACTAACTGCAAGTTAAATAAAAAACTTAGAAGAAAAAAAATCCATGGGACAAGTAGATCACTCACGAAAAGATCCAAGAGAATATTTGATCTTGGTTCCAATCCATGAGGATTTTGGTGGTACAGTGGTGGAGGGTCCAGCAAAGGAAAGGAGGAGCAAATGAGGAAGGTAGAAAACCAGGAAAAGTGTGAAGTCCTAGAAGCCATTGGGGTTTGGGGTAGAGGAGTATGGAGGGAAACATCTGCATTGTCAGATGTTGCTCTGAAGGTGGAGAGGCCGCCCCAAGTGACTTTGAGAAGAACCATTCCAATGGCTTGATGGGGAGGAACTCTCCCCCGGAGTCATCTGAAGAGAGAATGGGAAGTGAAAAAGAGCCCATAGTGAATCTGGGCAACTTTTCAGAGGACTTTTGATGCCCCAGAAGGAAGGGTCCGTAGCTGGATGGGCCCTTGGGTTCTAGAGAGGCATCTAGGTGGTTTTCAGGGTGGCTGATTCTGCGGCACGTGTTTGCATGTTGGTGGCAACTGAGAGGGAGAAATTGTTGGTGGGGTACAAAACAGGAACAGCTGTGGAGGCAACATCCCTGAGCAGGCTGGAGGGGCTGGGGCTGGCACCCAGGGGCAGGACCTGGCTCTATACATTTCCCGCATCAAGCGCAGGCACTCGCGACAGAAGCCACCTCCGCACGGCTTGCCCGCAGCTCAGAGGCAAGCTCGAGCCATCCCTGCGGGAACTACGCCTCCCAGCAGGCAGTGCGCACCACAGCCAATTCGCAGGCGCACGCCGAAGCCTCGGCTCGTCCCCTCCCAGCCGCCCCGACCCCTGTTCCGGGCTGCAGCCACCGACGCGGAGGGGGACGGGTTCCTCTTAAAAGAGAAACGGCGGCGGTGCGCGCGAGGTGGGCCCTACTCCTCCCGCGGCTCTCCGGGCCTGCGCGCGAGGCGGGGGAGGCGCAGGCGCAGTCGGGCTGAGGGCGGGTGGGGGATCGCAGGTAAGGCTAGGTGGGGGTGGACCGCGGCTGGCACTCTCGGTGGCCTGGGCGCTGCCTTCGGAATCCGCGTGTCCTACGCACAGTGAGCGTTAAGTGGGGCGGCCCGAGCCGGGGTGGGGGCGCCGTCCAGACCCGGCCCCAGCCACGGTCGCCCCGCCACGAAGAGCACCCCCCGGCGGCGCCAGCTCCCCGTCCCCCGCCCGCCAGTAAAGGCCCGTGCTCTCCTCAGGGGGAAACTGCCCCTGCCCCCCGAGCAGCCCCAGTTGAAAGTCCTCCGTGAGTCTCACGCCCTTGCCCAGCCCCGTGCCAGCGCTTCGGTGTCTCGGGTCCGGCCATTGCTCGGCCTCGACCCCGTCTAGCTGCCGCCCGCCGCCCGGCGCTGGCTTCCACGCGCCGTAACGTCAGCCGGGGCGGTGAGGGTGCCGGGGCCGCGGACGCCGCCGGAATGACTCGGTCCGGCTCCCAGGTCGCGGACGAGCCAACTGCGGCCCCCGCGGCGGGCGGAGCCGGGGCCTCGGGCCCGCCGACACGCGCGTCTCCTCCGCCCGGTAGGTCCCGGTGTCCATGGCTTCCTCCCCGGTGGACGCATCCCGCAGGCGGCAGGAGAAGCGGCGGCAGCTGGACGCGCGCCGCAGCAAGTGCCGCATTCGCCTGGGCGGCCACATGGAGCAGTGGTGCCTCCTCAAGGAGCGGCTGGGCTTCTCCCTGCACTCGCAGCTCGCTAAGTTCCTGTTGGACCGGTTAGGGGCTGGCGCGGGGCTGCGTGGGAGGGCGCCCAAGTCGCCACGCCCAGTCCCCTTCCCGGGTGCGGGGCCGGCCCTCTGCTCCTCCCCACCTGCACGGGCCCCGTTTCGGCCAAAAGACCTGTGCGATTGGTGGCTTCTGTGGGTCCCTTTCCCTCTTCTTGGTCCCCGGCGAATAGGGCGCCCGAAAGTGTGCGTGCTGAGAGCTGAGGGCACCCGCTGGCCGGGATCCCTCCCTAAACTGCCTGTCTTCTCCCCCCCGCCCCCTTCCCCTCGCAGGTACACTTCTTCAGGCTGTGTGCTCTGTGCAGGTAGGGAGGAGATCACTAGAGGTAGGGGTTCTGGAGCCAGGGAGGGGAGAGGGGCAACAGGACCCAGAAGCAGCCTTAGGAAGGACTGGAGCAGAGGGGACCCTGAGTGAGTTTGGGAAAAGGTGGGGGAGTTGGGGAGCCCAGGGTAGTTTGATGGGGGCAGCCTGCGGAGAAGACAGCAACGTCTCAGAACCTTGGGGGTTCTGGGCTCTGAAGAATGGTAAACTGAACTAGGGACTGGCCTTGCCCAGGGCGTTGGGGGACAGGGCTGTGAGGGCGTGTCCCAGGGTGAGAGTGGGAGGCTTCCCAGCTTGCCCTGACTGTTGCCTTCACCACTTCAGGTCCTGAGCCTTTGCCTCCCAAGGGTCTGCAGTATCTGGTGCTCCTGTCTCATGCCCACAGCCGAGAGTGCAGCCTGGTGCCAGGGCTTCGGGGGCCCGGGGGCCAAGATGGGGGGCTTGTGTGGGAGTGCTCTGCAGGCCACAC
Organism: Lontra canadensis; assembly: GCF_010015895.1. Lineage (NCBI taxonomy): Eukaryota > Metazoa > Chordata > Mammalia > Carnivora > Mustelidae > Lontra > Lontra canadensis. The sequence continues at coordinate 922,397 of NW_022631193.1, read as the reverse complement.
CTTCTCCTGGGGCCCCTCTTCATGCTCCATATCTCCAGAGGAGCCCAAGCCAGCTTCCTGTCCAAATACTGCCCTGAGAAGCTGGTGTCTGGAGGCCAGGAGCGGGCAGGAGCCTGCAGGTAGGCTTCAGGAAAGAAGAGTTACGAAGAAAAGCGAGGGAGAATTGTTCCCATCTCTGTGGCTTAGAGCCCCATTTTCTAAAAATGATCCTTTCTCAGTGGAGAAACTATGCTGACAAGGAAGTATATCCTCAAATATATTTTTAGGTATAAAAAGCAAAATACAGAATAAGATTTATGTTGTGTTACCATTGGTGGAAAAATAAGAGGAGAATGAATATATATATATATGAATGTATATAAAATTTCTCTGGAAGGGCATGTAGGAAGCCAGGTTTTCTGTGGGAAGAACTAGGTGATTGGGGGACAGTATCAGAAAAGAGATTTTTCAAAGTGTACCTTTTTATACTTTTATTTTTTGAACCATGTGAATATATCATCTCCAAAGAAAATACCCCTTCCGATTCCTGTAGCCTCTGCACTCTCCTCCTCCTTCCCAAGAGTCCTCCCACCACTTCAGACCTTAGAAATGTATGTGTCCTCATGCCCCCAGCCCAGAGTTCCTTCCCCTTTGACCCTACCTTTGCCAGCAGGTTTGGCATCTGAGCATGATGAGAGGACTCCGGAGGCCAAGTTGCCCAGGTGAGGTGGGGTGGGGGTGGGTGGGTGGGGGTAGTACGGAAAGGATAGACTTGGGTGAATATCGCAGGTGAGGGAGCAGAGCCTGAGGATTCCCTTTCTTGGTCCAGCAGGGAAGTGGGACCCTTACTGGAGACCTTCCCAACCCCAGGAGAAGACAGGGAGGAGGAAGATGAGGATGAAGAGGAGATGCTCAGTGATGCCAGCCCATGGACCTACAGCTCCTCCCCAGACGAGCAAGTTGGGGCTGTGGAAAGATGTTGAACAGAGCAGCAGGGAGGGAACAGCTGGTCAGGGATCCCAGGCTTTCCAGACTCAACGGAAAGGCTTATTGGTGGGGAAGGCAGAAAGAATTGGAGGCTCTGAATTGGGGAAAGGAGATGAAGGTAGGCTCAGAGGAAAATGAAAGACGAAAGTAGGTGTGAACATAGATCCTAGGGTATGGGTAGCATTGTTCTGAGATTGGGATCTTGGCAATTTAGGGGCTGGGGTTGGGTTGAAGGCCAGCTGAGAGCCCGGGGAGATAATGCCCTTCTTTTCCTTCTCTTTTCAGCAGTGATCCAGATGCCCCCAGAGTACTTCCTTCCCCTGTCACCCATGCACTTAAGGACGGGGAGACACCCCCGGCCCCAGCAGCTCCCCTCAATCCTCTTGCTGTACCACCTTCATCAACATCCTCATCGGGTTCTGGAGCTCTTCTGCCTACGGAAGTTGGGGTACAGCCAGAACTCAGAGGGACACCTCAAGCAGCCCAGCAGACTGAGCCCCTGGCCAGGTAACCTGATGGCTGAGACAGAGGGCAGGGGCATCCTGGGACATGGCCCTTCCTCGAGGCCCTCTGCTCCCTCTTTGTTGCCCGTAGCGCTGGGAGTCAGGCCCAGTCTGCTCTGACCTTGGCCTGGGAGGAGGACACGACACAGATCGGCCCCAAGAGAATTAGGTATGCCTCAGGGAGGGGGTCTTGGGGAGGGGAGTGAGAAGAGGGGGCTGAGGAGAGCCTGTGGGAGTCCTTATGCTCCTGCCTATCCTCCCCCCCCCGCCCCCAGGAAAGCTGCCAAAAGAGAGCTGCTGCCTTGTGACTTCCCTGGCTGTGGAAGGATCTTCTCCAACCGGCAGTATTTGAATGTGAGGACATGAGGGTCACAGACTGGGCTCTATGTGGCCTCAGAGGTATATGAGAAGGGCTTAAGGAAATGCGGAGGTGAAGAAGAAGCTGAAGCAAAGAAGCTTGGGGTGTGGGTGGATTTGGAGGAAGAGAAGAGCTGGACCTGCAGAGCTCACCTAGAGTTAATCACTAAACAGACAGCTGTAGATAAGAAAACCAAGCGTCAGGTGCACAGCTGTTGCTCGCCACTGCTGGTTGCGTGGGCCCTCCAAGGGTCACATGGGGATGACAGTGGCATTCCTCAGGGTCTTGGAGTGCTAGCATCTTTCTAAGCAGTTGATGTGGATCATCAACTTCTGGTCTCCAAAACATCCCTAGGGAGTAGGTGCCAAGACTGTTCCTTCTACAGGTGAGGCGACTGAGGCACACTGAAAGCTAGTGCATGGTTGTGCTGGGATTCCAGAGTTTGCACTCAGCCACTGGGTCCTGCTGGCTGGAGTGGGTAGTTCTAGTGCCAGAGGACCAGAAGATGCAGGAGAGGTTTGAGGCACAAAGAGGGAAGGGCCACAGACCCACACCTAACCCAGAGCCCTCCCAGATGACGTCCTGAAGCTGAGGGTGAGCCCAGATCAGAGGGATGGTGAAGCGGTGGTAGATGGGATTTGGGAGAGGAAACAGGTACGTCAGCCCCCTGTGGTAGGAAAGCTCTGGGATAAGGACTTTAGTGGGGCTAGTCAAACATAGGAGGCTGTTAATGAAGAAGACTGAAGCAGCCTCAAGCAGCAGTTTAACTACGGGAAAGTGGGATTATAGAAAAGGGGACAGCCCATGCAGTTTACAGAGCCAGGATGTAAAATTCGGTCAGACAGGAGAACAATTTCCCAGACATACTCAGGGAGTTAAAGAACACACTACCCTTAAAGTGTTCCAGGTTGAGAGCATGCATGTGTGTGTGTGTGTGTATGTGTGTTTCCAAAGCAGATTTAGGAAAACGTCATATAATATATGCCCGTGATGAGCTATTAGTAAAGTAGGCAGTCTGGGCAATATTTTCATACACTGATATTGAAGAAGGTATTCATACCTACCTAGATTGTGTTCTCATTCCCAGCAGACAGCAACTTCATGATTAGGGAACCAAGAGCGTCACCAGAATGGCCTTTTGTTCAGAGAACTGGGCTTTGTAAGGAAGGTTGTGGCAGAAATGTGAGATAATGCAAGTCAAGGACAGGATAGGATTAGGGCAGAGTTTGGTGTCAGGATGGGATGGGGGGCTCGCAGTCAGATGAGGACTGGCCAGGATGATGGGAGCTGGTGGTGATAGAACTACTGGGGAAAGGGGGCGGGCAGAGGAGCCTTGCCTGCTGGGCCAGCTCTGGTGGCCTCCCTGACATTACCTGTTTCCTTTCCTAGCACCACAAGAAGTACCAGCACATCCACCAAAAGTCCTTTTCCTGCCCAGAGCCAGCCTGTGGGAAGTCCTTCAACTTTAAGAAACACTTGAAGGAGCATGTTAAACTGCACAGTGGTGAGTGGTAGAAATGCCTCCTCATTTTCTTCCTGTGGGTGCTATCCCCTGCCCTTATGGGTCCCTTCACTTCCCTGTGGGGCCCATCACCTCCTATCTGCATGTCCCATCACCCCTCCATGGGATGACTCTCATACTCAAATTCTCTGTATGGTGAGCACCCGCCTGCCTGAGATTGTTCTAGGTGCTGAGATACAAAAGTGAACAAAGAAGGAAATCCTTACTTCATAAGACGTCCACTCTAGTGATAAGAGGGGTACAAAGAGATGTAAAAGCCTGGAAGGGGAGGGAGAGCACAAGGGAGGAGTCTCTCTGGTAGAAAGGGAAGATGCTTTGAACAAAAACCTAAGTGAAAGGAGAAATTGAGGCTTGTCCATGTCTATGGGCAGCACTGGGAAGGCCCTGACCTGGCTTCTGTGTGGTGTGTTCCAGGAAGGGAGCGGAGGCCAGGAAGTTAGAAAGGAAGGAAAAGAGATCAGACAGGTGGTTGGGGGTCTCCAAGGCTACCATCAGCATGGCTTGGCTTCTGGCCAAACGAGATAAAGTCATGTATGGCAGAAGGACACAACTGACTTTAAGAGGAGCAAAGTGACTGCCATGTGGAGAAATGGGACTGTAGGAACACGCAGCACACAGTGACAGCAGGTCCAGTTGGGTTGGTGGGGGGACATGGCTGGAGGCTGATGGGAATGTGAAGGTAGAGCCCAACGGCCACTGTGAGAAGGACAGACTGGCCACAGGTGGATTGGCAGGAGGGCATCAAGGCTGACTTGAAGGATTCCAGCCTGAGCAACTGGGCAGAGGTGATGAGATTTCCTGGAAATAAGGGAGAGGCAGGCTTTAGGAAAGGGACATTTTATTTGGGACGTGCTAATTTTAGACATCCCAGAAGATGTGAATCTGGAGTTCAGAGATGATGGGGGGTAAAATGTGTTCATCACAAGCAGGTGGGTGGTGTTTGGGGTTGAGGGTAGAGGGTACCTACATGGAGTGAGCTTAGGTAGAAGAGAGTTCTGAGCAGTGCAGGTGGGAAGGGCAGCTCCCAAGCACCTGGTGAAGCAGATGAAAAGAGCAGTATTTGAGGACCCAAGTGGAGAGAGTGTTCTGTGGGGGTGGGGGATGGGTTCTGCCAGTGCTACGAGACTGAGTAAGATGAGGACAGGCCACTAGATGTGGTGGTGGGAAGCCACCTTTGACTAGACGACAAGGTGGTGTGTGACAAGGGAGGACAGCCAGAATGAAGTGAGTTCAAGGCAGGGAGCAGCTGGGGAAGTAGAGGTAGCAAGTATGGGCCACTCTCTGGAGTGTTGCTGTGAAGACAGGTAGAGAAATGGGGTCTTAGCTGGAGGCTGTGAGTTTGGGAGTACAGAGATGGAAATGATCCCACTGAGAGAAAAGGCTTACTGATGTCTGGGTTTGCGGGGGAAGGAGGGAACCTCTGGTCAGGGAGAAGCAGTGGGTCTCTGCACAGTTGGAAGGCAACTGCAGTGGACGGAGAAAGGAATAGTCGCGTATATGGGCGGAGGTGAGCTGGTGGATGGATGAGGTCAGGGGACTATGTGCTTATTCTCTCTGGGTTCTCTCTCTCTGGTGACTTGAAGAATGAGACCACTGCTGAATGAGCTAGCAGAGAGAGGAGGTGGTATGAAAAATGGCCTTCTGGACTCTTGAGAGCGGCAGAGTGAACTGGCCATGAAATGCAGAGGCATATATTGGGCCCTTGGGACTTGTGGTTGTGAATGAAAAGGAAAGCCTGAGGGGTAGGTGAATGGATTGTGGGTTGTGTTTCTGCTCCCCATACCACACCTGTGTATTCCTGGAACAGGCCAAGGGTTGTGTTTACCTTGGTACAACTCAGGGAGAGAGCGGCCAGTGAATTCTTAGTGTGAGTGAAGGAGGCTACAAAGACACCCCAGAAAGGGATCTGGGTAAGGAGTGTGGAGGGGGACAGTGGGAAGGCAACAGGCTGCTGGACTGGCAGCCTGCAGTCACAGGCTTATTGTAGTGGGACAAAGTAGAAGGCCCTTGCTGGAACTGGGATGCTTGAAATGGCGATTTCAAGGAGGTGCAATGATGGGGCGTGCCCTGGGAGTGGTGGCTGAGAGTGGTGGGAGACCAGGTCAGTGCAGGTCCGGGAACAGAAATGTGGAGTGCTGGACATGTAGAAGGCAAAGCAATAGCACGAGTAATGGCTGAGGAGAGGGCCTAGGGCCAGAGGTTTGGGGAATGTGATGGAGTAATGGGGAAGAAGGCTGCAGGGGTACGTTTGGGGTTATACACGTGGTGGTGAGACAGATGTCTAAAGAATGCCCCGAGAAGCAGGGATACCTCCTGTAGAGCCTGCCCAGAGACTTGGGAGGTATAGGAGAAAAACCACAGCGGGACTGTGAGAGCTGCCGGAGAAGCACAGAGGGCAGGTGGTCAGTGCTGGTAGGGAGGCAGGTTCAGGGAAAATGGAACAGATTGGCAGCTGACAGCCAAGGGGCACTGTTGGGGGCCTGGGGGGGCGTGCATAAGCTGGTTGATTGGGGCCAGTACTCCTGTGAGGGTTGGCAGGTGGGCTGGGCTGAGGAGGGGCCATGGCCTGGGGATGGATGCTGGGGTGACCCCTGTGAACCCGCAGACACCCGGGACTACATCTGTGAGTTCTGCGCCCGGTCTTTCCGCACCAGCAGCAACCTCGTCATCCACCGGCGCATCCACACTGGAGAGAAACCCCTGCAGTGAGTGTGGGGGGAGGAGGGTGGGAAGGTTGGACTGCGGGTGGGCCAGCAAGACAGAGCTGAAGGAGGGGGAGCCCCTGGGGAAGTCACGATGGGCCGAAGCCCTGTCCTTCCCTCCGCTGTCCCTGGCTCAGGTGTGAGATCTGTGGATTCACCTGCCGCCAGAAGGCTTCCCTAAACTGGCACCGGCGCAAGCATGCAGAGACAGCCGCTACTCTGCTCTTCCCCTGTGAGTTTTGCGGCAAGCGTTTCGAGAAGCCAGACAGCGTTGCAGCTCACTGCAGCAAAAGCCATCCAGCCCTGCTCCCAGTCCCACAAGAGTCACCCGGCCCGTCGGAGCCCTGTCCCAGCATCTCTCCCTCTGCAACCCTGGGGTCTGGTGATGAGTCCAGGCCCTCTGTGGTTCCTCAGGCTCTGACCGTGCTCCCTCAGCAGTGAGCATTCCTGAGCTCTGAGGAACCAGACCCTCGAGACTGAAGAGGAGCAAGGAAGAGAAGTGCCAGGTGCCTGGTGCCCAGAAACCAGGGTGTCAGGGAGTTTAGGGTGGGGGCAGAAAAGCCAGGCTACTTTAGTCTTCCTAAAGGACAGAATAAACCCAGTATTTCACATGGACGTACGTGGGCAGAGTGAGTATTTTGGCACCTGAAGTGCAGGAATCCTGATATCTCTAGAAGCAGGCGCTGCTAGAATATGCCTGAGTTTACCATGGGTGTGGGCTGTATTGCTCACTCTGCAGACCCCTACCTCAAGGACCCAGCTTTCTTTCTCAGTTTGCTTTGGCACTTTGCAGTTCTTTTCTGTGGAGTGTCATACCTGTTCTTGCACTCAAGAAGGACAGGCTGTGACATATGGAGAGCACTGGGTCAATCCAGTGGATTAGCTGGAACAGGAATGGAGGTATGTGAGCCTGAGCCACATTCGTACTCTGCATTGATCAAGAGAACCAAACATACATGCTTGAAGAGTCTTGCCTTCCAGTGCAAAATCAAGCGGGCTGTGCATGCAAGATCACTGAGCTACCTTGGGAGGGGACATCTTAGAACTTCAAAACGGCTTGGCTCTTGGATTACTCCTGAATTCTGCAAGAATGGTAGCCTCTGGTATGACAAAGGAGGCTTTTGGCTTCTGGAACCCTCGCAAAACACCAAGCTTTATTTCACCAGTCGTAAGCAAAACAACCACCGGCCAATTCCAGATTTTCTGCCCTGCACTATTGACTCTGTGGAGCTCCATTTGCCCATGGCTTCAGGCTTGATTTGGAAATAGTATTCTGATGCTCCCCTTGGCAGTACTCTGCTTTATAGACCCCACAGGGTCTCGGTCTAGGTCTGAAAGTTAATGTCCCCCCACCTAGCTGGAGAATATTGCCCTGAGAGGCACTTTGATATGGATACCATCAGGTGTGCTCCATGGGACTGGTGGCTGCTTTGCTGAGGGCTCCTGCCCAGCTTCGCTGTGGTGGGCCTTCTCTGCCAGGAAGCAGGCTGGTGGTTTCTGGCATGATGTCTTTCACTGAAATGTGCTGTCCCATCATCTCTCTGCCTACAAATTTCCCATCTCTGAGCCTAGGGAGAAAGCAGCAGAGGCTCAAGTAGAACCAAGAGTCAAGAAGACCACAAGGTGGGTGGGTTGTCCCTGTGGCCACATCTGTGATCATTATCTGAAGAGGCAGGACAACAAACGAACACGGGAAGGAGAGCTAGAGGAGACTCTGGCTGGAAAAGGGGATGGGACAAGAGAAGTTCGAACCCAGGTGGGAAAGCAGAAAAGAAACCTTGGGGGGCACAACAGCAGCAGTGGGAATATACCCATACCTGGGCTCTCTTTCCTGTCTAGGAGGTTTTCCTGCTTCCCTACACCCCAGGTGGAGGACAGGAAGAGCTGACCAGGGAAGTAGATGTAGGGGCACGGCCCCAGTCCAGGTGAAGGGCTACCATGGAAGATGGGGAAAGGCGACAGCCGGCCGTGCTGTCTTTACACAGACCTCCCTGTGGCAGTGCATCCGTACCAGCCTACTATAGCAAAGCTTCTCAGCAAGTGTCCCTCAGCTGGGACACAAGAAGTCGGGCTTTTCCTGTTCTGCTCGCCCAGCAAGGATGAGTGCAGCTCCTGTGGTGGCTTGGGCGGCAGCGGCGGCGGCTCGAGCGCGCGTGTGCGCCCGCTGGTGCTGGGAGAGCGAGCGGCTGTGGCTGAAACACTTGCCGCACTCGGCGCACTGTGCCGGCCGCTCGCCCAGGTGAGTCTTGCGGTGCAGCGACAGCTTGGAGGCCACGCTGAAGGCCTTGCCGCACTCCGGGCACTTGTGGGGCTTATGGCCGGCGTGGTTGCGCCGGTGCACGTTGAGGTTGGAGACGCATGTGAAGCGTTTGCCGCACAGCTCACAGCGGTAGGGCTTCTCGCCGGTGTGTGTGCGCCGGTGCTTGGTGAGGTCAGAGCGGTCACCGAAGCGGCGGCCGCACTCGGTGCACGGGAAGGGCCTCTCACCGGTGTGGATGCGCTGGTGCACCACCAGGTCTGAGCGCTGCCCGAAGCCCTTGCCGCACGTGGCGCATGCGTGCGGCCGCTCCCCCTGATGGCTGCGCCTGTGGCGCAACAGGGTGGAACTTTCGCTGAAGCAGCGCCCGCAGTCCCCGCACGCGTATGGCTTCTCCCCCGTGTGCGTTCGCTGGTGGCGCACCAGTGTGGCGCTCTCCACGAATCCCTTCCCACACTCCGGGCACTTGAAGGGCTTCTCACCCGAGTGCAGCTGCAGGTGTCGTGTTAGCGTGGAGCTCTTGCCGAAGCTCTTCCCGCACACGCTGCACTGGTGCGCACCCGGCGCGTGCGGCTCAGGAGCCGGACGCTGGCTCGCGTGGACGCGAGTGTGGCTCCTCAGCCCTGCAGAGCTGCGGAAGGCCCGTGGGCACTGTGCGCAGCGGTGGAGGGGGTCGAGAGGCGCGATGGGTGTACCCCACGGGTGTGCCCGCGCCTGGTGGAAGCGGAGCACACTCTGACGGAAGGCGCGCGCACACAGAGGGCAGCGGCAGGGCCGCTCCGGGGGGTGCCGGCGGCGCCGGTGCAGCAGCAGAGCTGAGAGGTGTGGAAAGCTGCGGCCGCATGCGCGGCAGGGGCAGGAGCGGCCGCGCTGTCTGTGTGTGCTCTGGTGCAGGTCCAGGCGGCCATTATGACGGAAGCTCTGGCCGCACTCATTGCAGATGTAGAGCGTCTGGCCAGCGTGCACGCGTCGGTGTGCGTGGAGGTCAGCGGCCAGTGCGTAGCGCTCCCCGCAGTCGAGGCAGCGGTAGCGGCTGTCGCCGCCATGGGCACGCTCGTGGCGCAGCAGCACCGAACTGTAGCTGAAGTTCTTGCCACACTCGCTGCACACGTAAGGCCTTCCTGCTGCCGCCGCGGCCACCACCGCCGCCTCTGATGCAGCGAACATGGTGAGGGCTAGGCTGGGGGCCAGGCTGGCAGGGACGTGTGCCACTCCCACGCCAGGGTCCACCGCCTCAAACTGCGTGTTATTTTCAGTTTCCTGAAGGCCTACAAAGGGAGTAGCAGAGGGAAGAAGGGGAGGCCTGGAAAACTGGCCTGCAGATGTCAGCTTCCTTCTTTTGTGGGCAGGCTCTGCAGCTTTTTCTAGGGTGGATTGCAGCCAGGTTCACCCTTCACCCTTCACCCTTCACCCTATAGGGAGAGAGTCACTGTAAGCCACAGTAACAGCTGCAACAGCTACACCTTGGGGGAATGGAGAGGCAAGCACAGGGCCCCTATTTCTTGTAACTTCCTCAGCTAGGTCATCTCCTGGATTCCACGCTCCAAGAGGAGGCAAAGCCATAGGACTCCTAGAAGTATTGGGGGGTGGTCCTCATGCCATCAGGAAGGGCAGGAGGGATTCAGAGAGGGAGTTTGCTTCCAAAACTCTGCTTGGCAGGGAATGAGGAGTACACAGCAGCCTGTTTTCTGTTCTTAGATCAGAGGTCTTGGCCTGGACATGCACTAGAAAACACCAAGGAGGGACAGGCAATGAGAGGGCCCCTGGGCCTCAACTACATCAACACCTTCCTCTGAGACCCTGATTTCTCAAGTCACCAATGTGAACCCAGCCACATCTGGGCTGGAAGGACAAGGAGGGCAATGAGATGAAGCATAAACCTGTAGAAAAGCAGCAGTTTGGGCAAAAATCTCAGAAAGGGCTGGGGCCTGGGCAAGGGATGGTTATCCAAGAAATGGCAAAGTATTGCCTTGGTTTTGGACAGTAGCTGATAATCACTCCACACCAGTACACAGCCTCAAAGTTCCCTGGCCTAGCCTTGATAAAGCAACTCAGGATCCAGGAAAAGGCCAAAAAGGAACATGAATAATCCAAAAAGAATAATACTGAAAGTTAATGGCATTAGCCTAGAAGTGCTTTTCACATTTTCAGGAAAACTGTGGAGAAGGAAGACACATTCCTTCCTAATTCTCAGGTCATCCAAGTTGTTTGTAAACATTCTGTAAACCTTTCTCATTGCCCTAGCTCCAGGGATCTGAGAACCCAGAGTAGCAGAGAAACCCCTTTATGAGGATGGGATCTGATCTGCTATCCTTTTTATCTCAAATGTTATCCCTGAGTCCTTTTGACAAGTTGGTCCAGGTGGCTGTCTGGGAGCAGGATCAGCCTTTCTGTACAGAACCTCCTGTGGGCCTCATCACTGACTACTCTCCTCAAGGCTCATGGATTGGTCCCAGCTAAATTCAGTAGAGATTAGGTATAGTTGCTATGAGTTATAGGCTGTGTCAGTCAATAGGTCAGGGAGAGGAAGCAAACAAAATGATCAGCAGTCATTTTCTTATTGGCAGATGGAAACATCATAAATACCCAGAGCTCAGGTTAAAATACCCCAAAAATGGGATCCACTGACAAAAAGCCTTGAAAGCCACAAACCTTCAGGGATGGGCTCTGGAGTTTCTGCTCCCCTCCACATTGGGCAGGAGTGGCCAATATATGATGTTCTCTTCTCATGCCTTTGGAGCAGAATGTTCTGTACCCTGCAGGGATGAAGTAAGAGGGACAACATGAATTTACAATGAGCAAAGGGGACAGAGGCAGGGAAAGAAAGAAGAAAGGAGTACTTTTTGGAGGAGAGTATTGTTTAAATGGACATTTTCAAATATAAAAAACTGAAGAATAATATCATGAATCCCTCACCTTTAGCATATATCTATCTACATTTTGCTATTCCATTTCATCTATCACACTCCTCTCCCACACACACTCTCTCTCTTTTTTTTTTTTTGGCCTGTGGTATTTTAAATCCCAGACATCTTATTCACAGAGAATGAGTTTAAGCAAAAGCTAAAAGCAGGGACAGGAGCCCCTCTGCAGACCTGAAAGCAGTCTTCAAAGAGAATGTCTCAGTTCTTCCAGAGGGAACTTTCAGCCCAGATACTTGGCCTGTCTATTCTGGGTTGTCAGTTCAAAAGAATGTTTGCCCTCATGTGAATAAAACTTTCCCTTAGGACTCAGTGTTTGATCCAAATGCCAAAGAGAGCAATGCACCATGCTGGTGAGGGTTCCACCTCACTTGAGGGACACCAGGGACCATGGCACCTCTCAGGCCAAGTTTCTGGGAACCTACCCTCTGCCTCCCAGGGCACAGGCCCAAGGAAGGTAAGACGAATGCACAAACACAAACATGCATACATAAATGACATATAAACAAAGATAAAATTTTCCCCCATTATAGATGTGGTGAGACAGACCCTGATCTAGGGGGCAGGTTTGGTAACTGAGTGCCAGAGTACACCCCTGAAGTCTTTCTTCTGTACCTCACCCCATGCTGGAGTTTGCCTTGGAAGCAAAGGGGTCTATGCTTGGGAGGAAATCTGAAAGAAAAAAAGTATTATTATTGTACAAAAAAATGAGAATGATTTCTAGACTATCCTAACCAGTTTCCCAATTGAGAGTTTTTTTTTTTCTGATAGTTTTATAAGTTGTTATACTACCAAATTCATTTTAAGTAAAAAAGTAAGTACAGGAGGAGAAAAAAAATTAGTACAGGAGGGCTTGGAAAGAGGGAAGGAGGTAATAACATGTGAGTTGGTGAAAAGTCCTAATCGTTTAATACTTAAAATATTTTAGTACTTATCAAGCATTTATATTAAATAGTTATAAGTACAAATATATACAAAATATATGTAACTGAAAACAGGTACTAAGTAAGATAAGCTAACGAAAAAATTAACATTCACAATTGATTAAAAATAAACAGTTTCATATATCACTTTATTTTTGTTTCTTAATAGATATTGCAGGTATTTCATTCCCCATCTAACCATATCTAACATATTACAGATCAAGAGTGTGGTAATTAACCAGCATTTAGTACATTAACTAACAATCTACTATGAGAGCAGTTTAGTTCTTTTTCTTCTGAGTTGTGTCCTTCAGTTAGTACAAAGATTTTTTTTCCTGGCTATCTGTTCTGCCAGGCCAATACTTCTGGGGCAGGATGAAGAGACAAGTGATCATCTTGCAATTCCTCCATCTTGAAGCCACAGCCGGGTAAAGCTGGTGCAGGAGTGGGGCTCATGGCTGTCCCCAGATGTGCTGTGCACTACAGTAGCCATGAGCCATATGGGACTGAGCGCTGGAAATGTGACTGGCTGGTCCAAATTGAGATAGGCTGTAAGGGTCAAATACACTCCTAATTTCAAAGATTTAGTATGAAAAAAAGAATGCAAAATATCTCAATAATGTTTAATGTTGATTATATATTGAAATAATAATATTTTGGATATATTGGGCTAAATGAAATGTATTATTTAAGTTAATTGCCTACTTTGGGGCCTCCCCATTTATAGTTCCAGCTGTAAAGTCCCTTCGCCTCTTTATTCAGGGCTCTGCTCCAATCACCCCTCCTAAGAGAAGCTCTGCTGAGCACCTTCACACCCCACAGCCCCGTCCCCTTACTTGGTTTTATTCTGAGTAATCAATGAAAGTAACAGGGAATAGTAGTCCCATCCATTCCAGGAAGGTTTCAGCCCCTTTTCTAGGTAAGGATGGAGTGTGGAATCTAGAGCACCAAAATAGCCACTCCTGACCTAACAGAAACAAGGTCCAGTACTTCAAAAGAAGTTCCCCATTTCAGCTTCAGATCCAGTCTGGCACGTTTAAGGAACTGCTAGAAATAGGAATGACAGCTGCTTTCCATCCCAAGTGCCCAAGCCTGACCATGATCCAAGTACGCTGTTTTGGACGTTTTGCCTTCACACAGATTTTCCTGTAAACTGGAAACCGTGGAGAAGATCGGGATCTTGGCAGGGAGAGAACACACGTAATAGGATAGTCTATTCTTTACTTCCTCTGACACATGGGCAAAACTGCAACCCAAAGGGGAACAGAGCATCCCAGAACCGGGATGTGGGAAGGGATGATACATGGTGTTTTGCAACTTACCTGGGCCTAGCAAGAAGTTGGGCATCCAGTGATTTTTAAACATGATGTGTTCATCTGGAATACAATTCTTCCCAATGGCAGGGTACTGGAGGAGGAGGCCTCTCACCAGTCAGCTTATCCTCCATAGCCCTATCTACCGCATATGCTGCAAATGCACTGCTTTGGTTTACTGAAATGGAACCGTAACATGCGTAGCAAATGTCCAAATTCTGCTTCTTCCATTATTAGCTGTGTAACCTTGGACAGGGGACGACAGGTGTCAGACACTCCTGTCTGGGAGAACTCAGTAAAGGAAGCGATCACAACATTTCATATGAAAAGACGGTTGAGATATGTGTAAGTCTGAGAACTGTGGTGGCTGCGTTTTTAGGTCTTACCCTCTTCAGGACAGCTCCTCTGAAGAGGATCCCGAGCACGGGGGGCTGACTCCTTGCTCTACTTCAAGGATTCTGAACGTTCTGCAAGTTTTGTAAGGCCTTCCCTGACCCCCAAAGAACCCTGCTTCACATGGTTAGAACAGCGTGGGCATTCTGTATTGTAGCCCCACGACACACCCCGGGAGCTTTCAGAGGAAATCAGGGAGCCGGGTCACTTGGCTTAGGGCTTGTTACCTAGTCCTGACCGGGAAAGGGCGCGCAAGTATCCACCGGAAGAGGAAGGCCACACCTGAGTAGGTCGCAAGGCAGCCAATCCGGGCGCCTCAGTCACCTTTCATCACCAGTTGCTAGGCAGATTCTCCAAGGGCGAAACTTCCTACCCACAGTCCTACCCCAGCTCCTCGCCCGCGGCGCCCGCCCATCGAAAACCTAGCGAGGAGTCGGGGACGATTAACGCCGACGGGGCCTGGTGGGCAACACTACCCTTTTAGTCCGTGTTAGCCCGGCGATGTCTGCGTCGTGGGGCCGCGGCCCCGAAGGTCAGCAGGGGAAGACGGGGGAGGACAGGCAGAGGGCAAGGCCTGGGAGGAGCAGGCCGCCGGCGTTGGCGAGCGGGAACTGGCCAATGTCTCGTCCCGCCCCGCCGCAGCGTCACTCGTTGCCGAGCGGCGCTCGCCTCTGCCGCAGACGCTAGTTGCCGGGAGCCGAGGGGAGAAGACGGGCGGTAGCTGGGGATCGCTGCCCCGCGCCAACCCTGCCCTCCCAGCCCCAGTCCCCTCACCGGTCGCCGACAGGCTCCTTGTACACCGCGCAGTTCCCACTTGGCTGGCTCGCTGACCCCCGCCTCCCGGACTTCGGGACTAGGGCATTGAAGGGAGGAAGGGGCTGGCGGAGCGCGCGGCCGCCGAGTGGGGAGCTGGGAGGCTCCTCAGGGTAGGGAGTCACGTTCTGGCCCCGCTTTCCCCGGCTGGCCAGTGGTGGGCCTCATGAGGGCCGCGTCACCGGTTGCTGGGATGACTAGAAGGCCTAAACTCTCCCGGGACTGCTCACCGTCGCCAGCCCGCGCCCGAGACGCCGAAAGGGGGCAGGGCCACCACTGGCAGCCAAGTCCCGCCTCCCTCCCTGACAAGGCTCCTCCCTCTTCCTAGGGTTAACCAGTCTCTGCCTTCTCCGGGCATGATTCCGCCCAATCCGAGGAAAGGGCGCTGCACGCGGTCTCAGCCTGCTGTGACGGAGTTCCACGTGCCCAGTCCGCTCCTCCAGCTGCTCGCGCACGCCCGCGGGGACGCGCACGGGAGTCCTGCAGCTGCCTCCCGGCCAACGGGTTCCTGCTGTGGACGGACCGCGGGGGCCACCCTCCCAAATCGTCCCAGTAGAAGTCAGTGACTGTCTATAGTGAGGCCATACTATGGAAACAGTGCGATCCTCCCCGCAGCTCAGCCCTGGAGGTTCCCGCGAATTGGCGACTCGCCCAGGGGCGCACTGCCAGGTTTGGGGATACTTTCCCCAAACTGCTTTTCAGCCTCCGGTCTGCTTCCCAGCCTCCTCTATAAGAGCTGCTAGGCAGGGCTTCTTGTCCAAATGTTGAGACTGCAGTGTCTTCCACTGAGATGGAAATGCAACCGGGAGCCCAACAGCCCCTTCTTCTAGGATTATCCAGAAGAGACTCTTGAGGATGGCACTCAGGGTCATTCTTTACCTGCCCTAATGTTCCTTTCGAGAACACTTTGTACTGCTCCTCCTGCACATCCAGAGTTTCCATCCCTCTGCTCTGCTCAGGAGCCCAGTAAACCACTGTACATGTGACCCCTCAGGTCCCACCTCTTGGTTCAGCCTGGAATGCTCTCCTGCTTTTAATTCCAACCATTCTTAAAAGTTTAGTCAAATGCCGTCTCCATTAACCTATGCTGGAATGCTGTTTTCCACCCTTGGTCTTGGGTGTGCACCCATGTTACAATGCAACCCTCTCTACACGTAGGTATAGTCAGATGATGGTCGTCACCTCTGTAGTTAAAGGCATTGTCTTGCTCATAATTGATGCTCTGAAGCATGAGCACTGCACATCACAATGAGTGATGCACAGCTCAACGGAGTGTTTGCTGATTCACATGTGACAGTGCTGTGTAAGGAGCCCAGGGATTGCACCAGCAGGTAGGGAAGCAAAAAATGGACACAGGACGCAGGCCTGGGGTGATGAGGGCCTGAACCAGGAAGGGATAGAGGTGGGAGAGTAGAAAAGAAAAAACGTGCTTGCTGTCAAGTGCCATATGCAGGTAAGGTAGTTATGCAGAAGAGGACTAGTTGAGAATAAGACTTTCAGGCCTGAGAAAGGGATTCATTAGGACATTTCTGGACTCATTTTTCAGCATTGATGACTTGTGATACAGTTGGCCAGTTCTGGAGGAGTGACTAGGATAGTGATAAATACATTACATAATTGAAGGGTCTGGGTATATTTAACCTGCAAAGGAGAAAAGTGTTCATGACTGTACACAAAATTTGACAAACTGTCATATGAAAGAGGTCTGGATCAGATAACTTTTTTTCCTGTAACTATGGAGGAAAGAACTCAGTGGAGATAAAATGTGGGGGTGTGTGTGTATTTTTGTTTCCTGTGGGAGTCACTACAGAGGGGCATAATAACTGGAACAGGAATACTGAGTTTAGTGAAAGAAAAAAGGTCAAGAATTTGTGTGCATATTTGTCACCTTGAAAATCTCTGACCCAGATGGTTGCCTTTCAGTACAATATTTGTTGTCCTTACAGGCCATAAGAGGCATAAGACGCTGTTTGAATTTATTATCATTTACCATACACTTTAGAATTATGTACATATCTTATCTCCCCTACTAACTTGTAAGCTTGAAGGCATTCTTACTGACTGCACTTTCCTGAATGCCTGCTTACATTCAAGGAAGTGAATTGAGTATGAGACAAAACAGAAATTGAGTCTCTTGAGGAGTGGTGTGGGAAGACAGACCTCCATGATTAATGCCTTCCCATTATATGTCAAGTGTAAAGTGGTATAAAGCTAGAACAGAACGGGATAATTCTGCTATAAGTCATCAGCAAATTTCACAGATTTTACACCTAGCCAAGATTTTGTATTAGGATGATGATGATAATGATTTCCACACCGTGGGAGCTTTCTGCCAATGTAGAGATGCTGGGATTGGGTTGGGACAGAGAGATGGGATAAGCAGGAAAGGAGTTTGTATACTCTTGCTCTAGAATGAGGACAAAATGTAAGCAGATGCAGATCAGAATTCTGTGGAGGATGATGAGTGGGACAGGGCAGGAGTTCTAGGAAATGGAGGGGAAAGAGGTGTTGAGAAAGGAAACTCAAAGTACTTTGGCTAATTCAAAGAATCCCTCTCTCCCACAAGACTTTAATTGAGGGCACACCCAGTTTCGCCTGGCTGGGCAGTGGGAATATAGAAATGTGCTCATAACATGCTCTTACAGTACAGTTAGAAGAATTGATGCTACATTCAAGAGTTTGGACTTCTCTCATTGGGCAGGGGAAGAGCCATGGTGTATCAGGTTTTGTAAGGACCAAGAAGTTAGAAGTGAAAAAATGAAGCTATAAGAATGGATGACATTTCCCAGAGAGGCTGTGGATAAGACAGAGACTGAGGATAGAAGCCTAGCACTGGTCTCTGAAAGGAGGAAGCTGCAGAAGCACTAAAGACTTTGAGAAAAAGAAGGGTCAAGACAGGCTAAGGTGTTTTTGTTTTTTTAAATAAGATTTATTTATTTGTGTGTGAGAGAGGGTGCATGTAGAGGGAGAGAGGGAGAGAATCCCAAGCACACTCTGCCTTGAGCATGGAGCCTGACACAGGGCTCAATCCCAGGGCCCCGAGATCATGACCTGAACTGAAACCGACACTTGGACAATTAACTGACTGAGCTACCCTGGCACCCCAAGACAGGGTGAGGTTTTGGATCCCATGTGAGGAAAACAGTCAGTGCGTAAAGCTTGTGTAAGTGCAGTACTGTCATGGCAACATCAGTTCATTGGGTTTGGCCAGAGGGCACTGTTAGTGGTTTAAGAAGAGACAGACAGAAAGGGGAGTAAAAGAACTAAATATTCATTGTGGGCATGTGGCAGATAGCACATGCTTTGCATTACAGTTGAGAGGAAAATGAAAGGTAAGCAAGCAGAGTTAAGGGTATAGACCACTATTTCAATCTGTTATTTGAAATGTGAGCCTGATCAAATAAAATTTGGAAGGCTTGCTGTTACAATGATATAAAGACTGAGAACAGTTTCAACTTCATTTACTTCCTGTATTACTAAATACAATGTTTCTATTCTTCAAGGATTCCAATTTTAGTCCCATTTACAATAAAAACATTGGCCTCTAGAACATGATAACTTCTCTTGTTTCCCAGATAATTTCACAGATGTCAACTGACAGTTTTCCAATAGTAGAAAGAACCAAGGATGGAAAAGCGAAATCTAATAATTTATAATGAAGAAAGGAAAGAACAGGTGACCTAATAAAATTTTGAATTGCAGATTTTATTTTTTTAAGCAATGAGAATTATTTTTTATTAATTCCAAGTTGCTTTTGCAACTTGTAAAGCCAAATCAAAATTTTGATTTTGATTTTCAGGAAGAGAGAAACAACTTAAAAAATGCATCAATAATATACATACTAATTTTAATGATGTGACACAGAGGATTAAATGTCTTTTAAATACAGTTTTTCAAATTTTTATTTCAATTCCAGTTAACATATAGTGTAATATTGGTTTCAGGAGTAGAATTTAGGTGACTCATCACTTACATATAATACCCAGTTCTTGTAATAACAAGTGCTTTCTTACTACCCAACACCCATTTAGCATCCCCCATCCTTCCATCAACACTCAGTTTGTTCTCTATAGTTAAGAGGCTCTTATGGTTTGTCCCCCCCCAACACCTTTTTTCTCCTTCCCCTATGCTCATCTGTTTTGTTTCTTAAATTCCACATGAGTGAAATCATAAGGTATTTGTCTTTCTCTGACTTGTTTCACTTACCATCACACACCCTGGTTCCTGTGTCACAGCAAATGGCAAGATTTCATTCTTTCTGATGGCTGAGTAATATTCCATTTTGTGTGTGTCTGTATATGTTTTGTATACAGACACACACACCACGTCTTCTTTATCCATTTGTCAGTTGATGGACATTTGAACTTTTCCCATATTTTGGCTATTGTGGATAGTGCTACTATAAACATTGGGGGTGTATGTGCCCCTTTGAATCACTACATTTGTATCCTTTGGGTAAATATCTAGTAGGGCAATTGCTGGGTCATAGAGTAGCTCTATTTTTAACTTCTTGAGGAACCTCCATACTGTTTTCCAGAGTGGCTGCACCAGTTTACAATATAATAGGGTTTCCCCTTTCTCCTAGTCCTTGCCAACATCTCTTGTTTCCTGTGTTGTCAATTTGAGCCATCCTGACAGGTATGAAATGGTATTTCATTGTGGTTTCGATTTGTATTTCCCTGATGATGAGTGTTGTTGAGCACCTTTTCATGTGTCTGTTGGCCATCTGGATGTCTTTTTTGGAAAAATGTCTGTTCATGTCTTCTGCCCATTTTTAAACTGGATTATATGGTTTTGGGGTTTTGAGTTTAAGTTCTTTCCAGATTTTGGATCCTAACACTTTATCAGATATATCATTTGCAAATAGCTTCTCCCATTCTGTAGGCTGCCTTTTAGTTTTCTTTTCTTTACTGTTTCCTTCACTGTGCGGAAGCTTTTTGTCTTGATGAAATCCCAATAGTCCATTTTTGCTTTTGTTTCCCTTGCCTCCAGAGACGTATCTAGTAAGAAGTTGCAGAGATGCCTGGGTGGGTAAGCCATTTAAGCGTCTGCTTTCAGTTCAGGTCATGATCCTGTAGTCCTGGGATCCAGCCTCTCATTGGGCTCCCTGCTCGCAGGAAACCTACTTCTTACTCTCTTCCTTGCTAGTTCACACGCTCTTCCTCTCTCTCAAATAAATAAATAAAATCTTAAATAGTAAGAAGTTGCTATGGCTCAGGTCAAAGAGATTGCTGCCTGTGTTCTCTAGGATTTTGGTATTTCCTCATTTAGGTCTTTCATCCATTTTGGATTTATTTTTGTGTATGGTGTAAAAATGTGGTCAGGTTTTACCAACACCATTTGTTGAAGAGATTGTCTTTTTCTATTGGTTATTCTTTCCTGCTTTGCTGAAGATTAGTTTACCATGTAGTTGTGAGTCCATTTCTGGGTTTTCTATTCTGTTCCATTGATCTATGTGTGTGTTTTTGTGCTAGTACTATAATATCTTGATGACTACAGCTTTATAATATAGCTTGAAGTCTGGAATAGTCATGCACTCAGCTTTGCTTTCCTTTTTCAAGATTGCTTTGGTATTTGGGGTATTTTCTGGTTCCATACAAATTTTAGGTTTGTTTGTTCTAGCTTTGTGAAAAAATGCTGGTGGTATTTTGAGAGGGATTGCATTAAATGTGTAGTTTGCTTTGGGCAGTATGGACTAAATGTCTTTTAATTTAAACAGCACTCTTAGATGCAAACTGTAGTAGATCTTAAATATAGAGAACAAATTGAGGGTTGGTGGAGGAGAAGTGGGCTAGGAATGGACTAAATGGTTGATGGGTATTAAGGAGGGCCCTTGTGTTCAGTAATTGATGTTTATATGTAAGTGATGAATCATTAAATTCTACTCCTGAGACCAGGATTACAGTCTATTTTAGCTAACTAAAATTTAAATAAAAAATTGAAAAATATAAATAGCACTCTTAATAGGAAGTGACTGGAAGTTGTGCAGCTCAAATTCTGCAGTCAACTTAAAAGTGTCAGTTGCTGATTCAGAGACTGCTACTTATTTCTACATTTATGTAAGTAAACTAATTGTGAAAGGCTCTAGTAAACTAGATACGGATGATGTCTAAATCCTTAGTGATGAAATTTCTGTCTTTTCTTCCCCTTCACCTGAAATTTCTTAGTCCTTAGTGCTAACTTAAAAAAAAAAAAAGTTATGCTAGACACATGAAAAAATGCTCAACATCACTTGGCATCAGGGAAATACAAATTAAACCACAATGACACCACCTCACACAAGCCAGAATGGCTAAAATTAACAACTCAGGAAACATCAGATGTTAATGAGGATGTGGAGAGAGGGGAACCCTCTTACACTGTTGGTGGGAATGCAAACTGGTGCAGCCACTTTGGAAGATGGTATGGAGGTTCTTTGAAAGTTAAAAATAGAGCTACCCTATGACCAGGCAATTGCACTACACATTTACCCAAAGGATACCAACATAGTGATTCAAAGGGGTACATGCTCCCCAATGTTTATAGCAGCAGTGTCCACTGTAGCTAAAATATGGAAGAGCCCAGATGTACACTGACAGATGAATGGATAAAGATGTGGTCTATATACACGATAGAATATTACTTAGCCATCAAAAAGGAATGAAATCCTGCCATCTGCAACAACATGGATGGAACTAGATGGTATTATGCTGAGCGAAACAAGTCAGTTTGAGAAAGACAAATAGCATATGATTCCACTCATATGTGAAATTTAAGAAACAAAACAGGTGAACACAGGGGAAGAGAAGGAAAAGTAAGATGAAAAGAGGGAGGCAAACCATAAGAGATGCTGAACTTTAGGAAACAGGTTTGCTGGAGGGTGGTGGGCAGGGGGAAGGGATAACTGGATGATGGGCATTAAGGAAGACACTTGATGTAATGAGCACTGGGTGTTCTATGCAACTGATGAATTAATAAATTCTACTCCTGAAGGTATTAATACAGTGCATGTTAAATTGAATTTAAATAAATTTAAAAATGTTATGTAAGATAAAAATTATATTCAAAACTCACATGTAAGAATCATTGGTTCACAAAATAAGATTTGGAAAATGAGCTTAAAATTGTGAGGCATAACTTCTGGGGGAAAATTGAAGTAAAATACATGATAAGGATAAAATCAGGTTTTATGATTGAAATCACTTTAAAGGCACTTTAGGAGCAGAAGTGTAAAACACTGCTAGTATGACACGCAAACCTGTAGTATCTTTAGAAAATCTTTTGATTTCAGTTCCCTTCAGATTTTGAGGTATTTAAAATTTAAGTAGGTACCGTTAAACCTAAAATATGATGTATTACTAAAAACATTTTAAGTAATATTAAATACTTTTCTGTATAAAGCTTGAGGCAATTTATCATTGTGACTAAGGGCCTGGACTGTCTTAGTTCAAAGACTAGTGCCATCACTTACCAGCAGTATGATCTTGGGCAAGTTATTTAACCTTTAGTCCTTATATTTCCTCAATTAAAACATGGAGGTACAATATACTTCAGTTAGTTGTTGTGAGGAACAATGATAGAAATAAATCCACTCAATAGTACCTGGTAGAGGGTTAACACAACATATGTTTGGTGTTTTCATTGTTCAATGAGATGACAAGCTAAGGGGAAAATAATTTCTCAAAAACTCAGCAGACTTAACAAGAGCAGAAATAATTCAGGGATTTTAGTAATACAGGCTGCCCCTTTAATTAACATTTATTAACAAATTTTACATTATATATTTCGCAGAGCAAGTTTCCAAATTTTTAAAAAAAACTTTATTGAAGTATAATAGACATAAAATCTCACATATTGAAATGTACAATTTGAGCAGGTGCCTGGTAGTTCGCTGTGTTCCTACAGTGGTTAGTAATTTGCACTGAAAAACGCGCAATTTGAAAAGTCCTGACATGTAGATACAAATCATGTTCTCACTACAGTCAAGATAGAGAACACATCGACTACCCACAAATTTCTCTGTTCCAGTTTATACTCCTTCCTTTTTCTCCCCTTGGCAACCACTATCTGTCTTCTGACACTATCCATTAGTAAACTATTATGTTTCATTAGCAGATGCTGGTATGTATTAAGTATCTGACTCAAGGTAGAGAAAAAATATCAAAGAACATAGAAGGGTAGTTAACCACAAAAAGAGTTTTTAAAGATGAAGGTAATTTAAAGTATTTCTGTGAAGAAATTAAAAAAATAAAAGTTACCAATGAAAGCCTGATGGGTTGCCTGGGTGGCTGTCAATTAAGCGTCCTACTCTTGATTTTAGCTCAGGTCATGATCGCAGGGTTGTGAGACTGAGCTCTGCATCAGGGTCCATGCTGGGTGTGGAGTCTCCTTAAGATTCTCTCCCTCTCTCCTTGCCTCTCCCCACCCCCTCCACCCCAACTAGCACTCTGTCTCTTAATGTCTTCTATGTTTCTCCCCAGGTAAATGGGTAGATGGTAGAACCATTCACCAACAAAATATAGAAGTAGGAGTTGGGAAAGGGGATGAAATCAGATTTGTACTCAGTGAGAGGTAATCCTTGCAAAGGCCACTGCTCTGAGAAGCTGCTGGATCTCATGCTGGTGAGGATGTGGAGAAAGGAGAACGCTCCTATACTCTTGGTGGGAATGCAAGGTGGTGCGACCACTCTGGAGAACGGCATGGAGGTTCCTCAAAAAGTTGAAAATAGAGCTACCCTACGACCCAGCAATCGCACTACTGGGTATTTACCCTAAAGATACAAATGTAGTGATCTGAAGGGGCACGTGAACCCAAATGTTTATAGCAGCAATGTCCACAACAGCCAAACTGTGGGAAGAACCTAGATGTCTGCCAACAGATGAATGGACAAAGGAGATGCGATATATATATAATGAATACTATACAGCCATCAAAAGAAATGAAATCTTGCCATTTGTGACGACGTGGATGGAACTAGAGAGTATTATGCTTAGCGAAATAAGTCAATCAGAGAAAGACAATTATCATATGACCTCCCTGATATGAGGAAGTTGAGGGGCAACGTGGGGGGTTTGGAGGGTAGGAAAGGAATAAATGAAACAAGATGGGATCGGGAGGGAGACAAACCATTTACCTATTATGGCTTGTGAGGGAGACAAACCATAAGAGACTCTTAATCTCACAAAACAAACAGGGTTGCTGGGGGGAGGTGGGTAGGGAGAGGGTGGTTGGGCTATGGACATTGGGGAAGGTATGTGCTATGGTGAGTGCTGTGAAGTATAAACCTGGCGATTCACAGACCTGTACCCCTGAGGCTAATAATACACTATATGTTAATAAAAAATAGAAAAATTAGAAAAGAAGTTGCTGGATCTCAAAATGTGATCTATGGGGGGGGGTCTGGGTGGAGATAGTGTTCTAAGAAAGGAATAGTAGCCATGGGTAGGGGCCATGCGCTTTAGCAAGGGGTCTCAGAGAAAGCAGGCTGCATGATGCATGAAGATGGTCGTAGGCTAGCATCAGAGCCTGAGAAGTCCTGGCATGTAGGGTAAGGTTTTCAAACATGAGTGGGTCATGAAATCAGTGGCACAGGTCTCCACCATTATTAAAAAAAAAGTACAGAAAATTTAATAAGCTTAAGCTTTGCAGGTAATTTGAGTAAAGATCTCTTCCTGAAACTTTTGTTATATTTACACAAACATACATATATTGGGTTACAAGGTAAAACATTTTTGGGTTGTGGTCCCATTAGTTTGAATGTCACTGATTTATAAAACAAGTACCACAGACTATAAGCTACATGCAAACTGGAACAAGTGTCTTTTTCTTCATTACATAAAATCCTGGCAGAGTAGACACTCATAGACATGATACATGAAGGAATAATCAACAGGCCAGAGAAGCGGAAACCCAGGACAAGGGTGACTTAGAAGCTAAAGAACGGTGAGAGAGAATAAATAACCTAGTATCAGATGTCAGTGATTTGCTGATATTCAGAGCATGGGTGATGACCTTATGTCTGAAATTTCTGTGAACTGACAGAAGCAGAAGCTAGACTGTAGAAGTAAATGGGAGAGTAGAAAGGAGGAAAATGACAATGGAGAGACATCTGTTTTGTATTGAAGATGTGAAAGCTGAGTATGTGCCTGGAAGAGATGTAGGAAAGACATGCTCTAGAACTAACGATTCCATTCATTAGCCATATGTCGCTATTTAAACTAGAGTTAATTTTTTTTTAAACTTTCTATGATGAGTTGAAATGTCACCTTTTTAAAAAACGTCAGAGAGAGAGAGAGAGCGAGCGAGCGCGTACGCACATACGCGCACACACAAGCAGGGAGAGCGGCAGCCAAAGCAGGCAGTGGGAGGAAGCAAGCTCCTCACTGAGCATAACGCCAGACGTGGGACTTGATCGCAGGACCCTGGGATCATGACCTGAGTTGAAGGCAGACAGTTAACCGACTGAGCCACCCAGGTGTCCCTAGAATTAAGTTTTAAAATGCTGTTCTTTAATAATACTAGCTCCATTTCAACTGCTCTATGGCCACCTATGGCTAGTGGCTACCATACTGCTCAGAGCTGACACAGAACATTTGTCATTGCAGTAAGAGAGTGCTGTTCTAGAGAAAAGTTTTAATTCATCATGTTTGTGTTGACCTCCATAAACAAGCCAGTGCACACTGCTCCCAAACTCCTCCTACTTGAAACATTATCCAAATCCAGCAAAACACAAAAAACACCCCTCCCCTCAACAAAATCCCAAAACTGCTAGAGAGATGACAATTAATCAACGATACTACATTTGGTCTCAGTAAGAGTTAACCCTAGGAAAGGCCGGTGGAGATAACAGAGAGGCTAGTGCACTTGAGAATGTGATCTAGGTTACATGTGGTGTTATCCCACCTGATCCAAGAGAAGTATGTTGACAACTAGAAGCAGCTCACCACTGCTAACCACCGACTGCACCACAAGGTGTAAGGACGACAGGTATGGAAGTAGTGCTGGCTAGAAAAGGTCTGGAGAATTCAGGCCAGGTTAGACATAAGACCGTGGATAAAGTGGGAGTCATTACGGTGAAACTCCAGTTTTAAAAAATCAGTTACTAGCAAATGACAAAGAAATACATTGCTTCTAATTTCGGTATGTAATTTTCCTGGCTGCCTTAGTAACAAAAATGGAACGTGACGTATCATTATCCACGAGATCCGTCCACTTAGACGCTTTAACTCAGTTTTCCGCTGACTCAGTGGAGAAGTCACTTCTAGAATATAAAAAAATAAAATTTCCAACTTTGTGGGAAAAAAAAATCCGTTTTAAATCACTTATTTTCTTTTTATTTTTTTTTAAATGATTTTATCTAGGGGGCGCCTGGGTGGCTCAGTGGGTTAAAGCCTCTGCCTTCCGATCAGGTCATGATCCCAGGGTCCTCGGATCGAGCCCCGCATCCGGCTCTCTGCTCAGCGGGGAGCACCCCCCCCCCGCCCCCGTCTGCCTCTCTGCCTACTTGTGATCTCTGTCTGTCAAATAAATAAATAAAATCTAAAAAAAAAACCAAAACGATTTTATCTATTTATTGGAGAAAGAGAACTGGAGCGGGGTAGGGAGAAGCAGGCTTCCCTTGAGCAGGGGGCCCCACGTGGGGCTCGATCCCGGGACCCCAAGATCATGACCTGAGCCACCCAGGCGCTCCTTAAATTACTTTTAAAAGGATACATTTGGCTCCACCGCTTCTTCATTTATTCCTGGATGTGGTCATTCGTGCGGCGAGGGAACGGGGAGGGACGAAATCGAAAGGCGAGGAAGAACATTCAGTTCACTCGCCTTTCCTGAGGCGGCTCTCAGTAAGTTAGGTCTTTTGCAAAAATAAGACCGGAGCCCTCAGGTCTTCCCCGTAAGCCTCGCCTGCCGGTACCTAGAAGTAATCCCCCCCACCCTCGGGTCGTTCAGGTCAGGTCCCCTCGCCGACATACAAGGCAAGATAATAAACTCCTCGCGGGCTCTGAAGCACCGAGCTCAGGTGGCCTAGGATTCTAACCGGTGCTCGCGCGGGAAACTTTGTTTCCCGCCTGTGGGAGACTGCCGGGCCGGGCCGCGCACGGGGCTGCAGAGGCGCCGCGCCGGAACCACCGTCATGGCGCCAGCCGGCGACCCCGAGGGGTCACATTTACCTATTACAGCTGTGAGTTCAGCCATCGTTACTAAGGCACCGCTGACTTCCCGGAGTGATCAGTTACTTCAGGACCACGACCTTCCGTCTTAACTGCGAAGCGGGCTTGTCCCAGCACTCTCGCCGCACACCGCCTTTGCGGCGGTAGCCAACAGGTTCACTTCAGGCGCCGCTGCGGCCTTCCCGGGCGAGACCGGAAGTAGCTTTCCGGACGCCTGCGCCGCCGCGCCTGAAGCAAGATGGCAGCATTCTCTTTGAAGGGACTGTCCGATCTTCGCTTTATTTCTATCCCTTCCCCAACCACCAGGGACTCTCGACTGCTATCCCAGATCTGGCGTTTCTCAGCACAACACGCTGATGTTTCCATTTCATTCAGCCGGGGTTCAGGATGGGCTACAGGCAATGTACGGCGGCGACCATGAGTGCCGCAGGACGCCATTTCGTACGGAGACCAAAGGCCCGGCGGGGACGACGTACTGGGGTATCCAGACGTGGCCGCACGAACCAGAGCGCGTGTGGGGAAGGGCGAAAGGGGGGGGCGGGGGTTAGCGGATGATGTATTTCCGCTTCCTCTCGGCCCAGGCGCATTTGGTTGGACCGGCTTGTTGCGGGGAGGGAGGGGTAAGATTGTTTGCAGTAGAGGAGCTCAGTGTACGGGAAGGTAAACTGAGGTAAGGTTCGGCGCGCGTGGCGGGGGTGGGTGGAGGCTTTGCCCCCGGCTGTGTAGGAGGACTGGGGGCAGGGTCTTCGGGATTTGAGGGAGCGAGTGGGGTTGGGAGCGGGAGGCTCAGGCTGTCCTCAGGTTTGAAGAGAGGAGGTGGGGCGGGGCTGGGGCGGGTTCCTAGGGGAATTGCAGAGCCCGGGTCGGGGGTGGGGTGGAGTAGGGGCGGGCTGAAGGAAGGGGGGGTGTGAGAGAGGACGGGAGCTCGGAGGGAAGCCGGGGAGTGGCTGGGACGGCGGAGTTGTCGGACCTCAAGCCCCTGTGGGCCGGGGAAAGTAGTCGCGCCGGGGTCTGCTCAGGATGTGGGAATCTGCGAGGACTAGCGTGCGCTTCCCGGGGGGCCGAGGGTGCGGGCGGAGCTGGTGGCCCAAGTGTGTTCTGACGCTGCCCGTGCACTTGGCCTTTGTTTCCCCCGCAGCTCCCCGGAGACCGGCACCCCGCAGCCTCGGTTCGGGCCCAGCCTTGTCTCTCCAGCTGCCGCCACAGCCTGGAGGCGCCTGCCTCCGCCCTCCCGAATGGTGCTACTCCTCGCAGGCCTCGGCCTGGGATCCAGACCCCCTTTGCCCCCTGCCTCGGAGCGGCTGCTCCGGGTCTCCCCCGGTGGACTGCTCGTGGCGGGCAGGGAAGAACTTTTCCACAGACAAAGCTATCGCTGCAGGAGCGCCTCCGACGCCTTGAATCTCGGCCTCTAACCCGGTGTGGGGTTGTCCCTCTGTCCTCTCTTCCACCCGCCGAGAGGAGAATCCCTTCTCCTTGCAGCCCAGAGCCCGGGAGGTCCCAAGCTGGGGCCCTGGTCCCAGCATGTCAGTCCTCTCTTGTGCATAGGGCTGTGCCCTCTCCCCGTTAGCATGGCGGAATTCAGGCCGGCGCCCAGGGGGCGGGAGACCCCGCAGGGGGAGCTTTGGGCCGAGGCGGTAGAGGATGAAGCCCCGCGGAGCCCGGTCGCTGAGGAGCCCGGGAGAGGCGGCAGCCAGGGCAGCGAGGCCAAACTGTCTCCCAGGGAAGAGGAAGAGCTGGATCCTCGGATACAGGTGAGAAGACGCAGGGCGCCCAGATTCCAGCTCCGGGAGAGCTGTCCGATGAGCGAAGGGTCAGACTGACCCTCTGTCCCGTGCCCTGTGCACTGGGGCAGGAAAGGGAGGCAGGCTTGTCAGCAGGTCGTCGCAGGACGGCGTGGCTGGTGCTGAGAGCGCTGTGTGTGATGCCAGGGCAGAGAGGGCCCTCAGCCGAAGGCCTCCCGGCGCGCGAAGCCGCAGACCGGCCTCAGATGCAGGGCCTCCTCTGGGTCAGCGGAGAGGAGGACTCTTGTTCTCCTTTCCAGACAAGCAAAGGGGCTCTCAGCTCAGAGACGCGCTGTGCGACGCGGTGGTTTTGGGATCGGGAGGCAGTTTCAATCTTCTCTCCTTTCCTCATCAGCGCCTCCCCAGAGACGGTCGCATCTGTAAACGGTGGGACAGGACACGTCCTGCAGTGGGTCCACAGAAGGAGGCCTCCAGGGAAGTCCCGATGTGTTTAGGGAGTGGTTGTGAGCCATGGTCAGTCCTTAATAACACAGATTCCCAGTTCTGAGGATGCTGGTTACAACCCATGAACAAAGAAGCCAATTTATTACCTTGGAGTATCGACAGGCTAGTAGTTGTTAGGATGGGCAGATCTTTGAAGGGAACCTCGGAGCTGTGGGGGAGGAGGACAGGCACGGGTGTGGGTGAGATGCTTGGTCAGCGGAGGTGGGACTGTAGTGTTTCTGGGCAATGATGGGGAAAGCTGCTTGGGCAGGTGAAGGTGGGAGGTTCCCGTGTGTTGGGGTCTGAGTCTGCTGTAAGGTCTGGCAGCATCTCCAAGATGTGGATGTAGAGGTGACTCACACCTGTAGATGAGCAAGAGCATCTCGGGGCTTGCATTCCTGGGCTTCTCTGCCAACAGGCCTTTATTAGGTTGTTTCTGTGAGTCAAGAAGAGATAAAATCTGATCCTGGTATCCTCCTGCCCTCTTGCTGGGGGTTCCCTGGACGTGGGGGCAGGAAGCTGTGTCCATGCTTATACTGGAGCTGTGGTGAGCCGTTTGTTTACTGGCGTGAGCCAGTAATTTATTTCTGCCGTGTCTCATGGGTGTCGCATTGAAAACAGCTCAGTTTCTCCTGCTAATTCCACAGATTCGTCATCTACTGAGGAAGTAAGTTGTAGGGAAAAACGCGTTGGGCCGAGATTGGAGCAACCACCAGCCCCCTGCTTTGTGATTCTCATGCGAGTTATGTAATCTCTGAGCTTCATCTCCTTCATCTATAAAGTGCGGAGTTGGTGGAGCTGATTGGCTCAGCTCGTCGCTCTGCTCTGCCGTGGTCCTGATTCTTGGCTCTCACAACTCTTCTGCTTATCTCTCTCTCGGTGAAAGTTCGAAGGTAGTACTTTGGGAAAGGGACCCCTCTCTGTTCTGTGGGGAGGACGGCTGGGTGATGCGCCTCATGCATCTCCTTCCAGTGCTCCTTGCTCTGCTCCAGGGGAGAATCTGCTGTGGGTGCTTTCTTTGCTCAGGCTCTCCTGCTCCTGTGTGTTTTTCCAGTGCCCACATAGGCAAAGGCCGCAGCACGAAGAGGCACTCTCATGTTGTGCTGTTCAATAAAGTAGCTGTTAGCCACATATGGCTACTTCAGTAGGATCAATTAAAATTAAATAAAAAATAGAATTGCAGTTCTCCAGCTGCCCTTGGTATTGCAGAGGTAGAACAATTTCCACCATCAGAGTCCTCCTGGATGAGGGCTGGAGAGTACCACGAAGGCATAAGATTTGCCTTGAATCCAGGGAGCTCACAGTGTTCCTGGAGCGAGAGGGACAGGCAGACTGTAGTCTCTCTTGCTAAACAGGGAGGCACATTGTGGAATGGTGTGGGTCATGTATGGAGGGCAGGTCTTGTCGTAGGGGCCTCCACCTTGGGTGGCACACTTGTGGCTGGGCCAGTGCTCTGCCCTTAGCAGGGCCTTTGCATCTTCTTGCCATGTGGGAGAGGTAGCCCGATGTGAGGGGTACCTCTCACAGAGAAAGCTGGTAGCATTCAGCCCTTCTGCGTTTGGAAGACATTGGGACATGTGTCATGTGAGCTCCCTCTTGGTGTTGACAGTACACAAGACCATGTTATTCAGGAGTAACTGTCTCAGTACTTTAAATGGATTCTCAGTGTATTTTGTGGGTCTCCACTAACAGAACTGTCATAATCCACCAGCAGGTTTTAAAAAGACCCATTCCTGAGCCATGCCCAGAAATGTGAATTCTGGTGTTGGTGGGGTGAGAAGTGGATCTGACATGCAGCCTACACGTCTCTGCTGAGCCAGGGGATATCCCAAAGGCTAGGGACTCTGTTGAGTTATTTTCTGAAATTCCCAGAAATGGTCACTCTTAAGGCAAGGCTCTTACTCCTGTGGGGAGTAGGGTTTCTTGGCAGGCAGTTTGTGTCGCTGTTGTCTGGTGGGATGCCTTTGGAAGTTGGAGGGAAGCCAGCTGGAGGCCAGCTCTAGGCCTGCCTGGAGTGTGATGTCCCCCAGGGAAGGCCACTGGCTTTGTCTCCATGTCTTGACCTCAGCATAGTTCTCTAAGGCCTTCAGTCTGGTACTCAGCTTTCTGCAAGGGTCCCAGTGGAGGGAAGAAATGAAGGAGGGTGGTGCTAGGATGGGTCGGCATCTCTTCCCCTGCGACTTTCTCAGTTCCGTTTGTGATGGGCATGTTCATCCTCCTCAGGTGAGTGGGCACAGTCACTTACCTGCTCTGTAGGCTCTTCAGAGTGACTTTGTAACCTCTTCATCCTCCTCCCAAGTATCAGTTTAGCTCTCACAGGACAGTCCGATTTCCCCTATTTCTCAATCCTTGGGCCATGCATCACCCTGGCCCTACATCACCATGGGCTTAAGTGTTTCAGTGGCCTGTGCAAGGTGGGCGGGAGCATCTGTCGGCTGAGCACCCGTGCCTTTGACTCAGTGGCCTGGCATCTTTGGAATGTGCCCGGTGTGCCCCAGGAAGGTCATCCTCCCTGCTGGTTACAGCTTCCCTGATGGATGATATGTGCTGACTCAGACTTCATCGTTTTCAAATTCCGTTTCATCCGTGTGCCAGGAGTCCCTGGTGGAGCAGGCCAAATGGAATGTGTTGCCAACTTCCCCAAACAGGGCCCTGAGTGCTCGTTGGCTTCCCACTCAGCCTTGCCCTGGGTCTGCCCCAGCCTGGTTGTCCACCCTGCCCTCTAGCCTATTCTGTTCCCCGGTCTCCTGGTCCTGTTAGAAAGAGCTTTGCTGCTGAGTGGTGGACCTCATCATCAAAATATTTTAGTCGCTAGAAGTGCTGTGTGGACACAAGTTCCCTTACAGGAAGATGTGCCCACTCCTGCCCTTTGCCGGTAGCTGGAGCCCTTCACATCCTTTTCCCAGTGGGATGATTTATGGAGAGCCGTTCACTCCTGTGATGATCTTGTTAGGATCTGGGAGCACTCTGGGCCATGGAACTGAATGGGATCCAGTATCGGACCTTGGTTTGCCCATGGGAATGTTGCAGGATGGCCTTTACTGACCTCCTCTTCTCCTCTAGGCTCAGTTTATTGCCTGCTGAGGCCTGCATGTCCTTTTCCTACCAAGACTGTGGTTTTTCTAGGTGATTGTACTCCTGTCTTCTCTGAGGCATCCATCCAAGGATGTCCTTAGTTCTAGGATGGTGGTCACAGTAGCGGGAAAGCCAGATTCTTCATCAGGTCCTAGGTCCAGTTTCAATTCTGCCCCTAATTCCCTGCTTTATTGTTTCTGATCTAGCAAATTTGAATGAGCTGAGAAAGAGTATTCTTGCAGGAGCTGCTGAAAGAAAGCACTGTTACCTCCTCTCCCGGATAGCCTGAAACCCGCTGTGGGCCTAATCAAGCTAGAGGAGAGTAGGCTCATGGTGGGAGAGGTTGCCTCTCATTCTGACAAGAATGGTTTTTGAGGAATCTTTCCATCGACTGAAGGTGATGTCCTGGGTAGGAAAGTTCTGTGAAACTCAGAGCTGTGTGTCGGGTGGTGCTGGCTCTGCCCCTGGTCCTCTTCAGGGGTCCTTTGAGTCATGTCACTGCTTGTAGTTCCATAGCATTTTGATATGATCTTATGGTCACTGGGTTGTGTGACTAATGTGCACCAGCTTCTGGACCCACAGTGTCCAGGGTGGGAGCCACATGCTGCTGGTCAGGTTGAGATGTGCCCTAAGGCTCAAATGTGCAAGGATTTCAAAGGCATAGATTGAAAGGAATGTAAAAATGTTTTATAATTTATGTTGATAACATGTTAAAATTTTAACATTTTGGGTATTTGGGATAATTGGAATGTATTGTTAACAACTTAACCTGTTTGCTTTTGCATTTGTTAAAAAATGGTTGCCAGAAAACTAAAAATTCAATGTGAGGCTCACATATATTTGTTGGATTGTTCTGTTCTGTAAAGTTCGGAGCCGAATTTATGGCCTTCTTTGAGGCAGGGTGTGCATTGTTGTTGGCGTGCATATTTCCCTATCCTTGTTCCTGGTTCTGTTATAGGTTTCTTCCTTTCACTGTAATTTGGGCATATAATTTGGTTTCCTGGATTCTTAATTGCTGACTCAAACCTTTTAGGGGTTGAGGAAAGGCATAGAAATAAAAAGACTAAAAGGGGATCATATACTGGGTTGTTGGAAGGGCCACATGAGGTGTGTGGGGGCCAGTGATGGCAGCATCACTCACTGCTAAGTGCAAGTCATGTCTGGGTCGTGGGCAGCAAGCAGACTCAGGCTGGGTTCCACCACCCTGTCCAGGGGCTGCAAGGCCTCTGGGAGAGGATCCTGTAGCTGAGTGTCAGGAATTTCACTGGGCATTGCTCTTTCTCAGGAGTGTCCTTGGCATGGTGGGCTCATGATTTCTCCCTGAGGTTCTCCCTCCCTGCCACAGACTCTGTTATGTGAGGACCTGGGGTCTCTGACAGCCCACTGCAGGCCGAGAAGCCTCTTGAGTCATGTGATACTCCCTAATTTTGACCTTACTTACCTGTCAGACTCATAATTCTGTGTCCTGCATTTGTCTGGTGTCCTCCCTGTCCTCACCCACCTGGAATACTGCAGACAGCCTCTCCCTGGCTCTTGTAAACGTCCCTCGTATTGCTCAGATCTGCCTTCCTGAACCACAGACCAGGAGGTGCCACACTCTGAGGGGCTTCCCCTGCCACTGGGAAAAGTTGTGGTATCCTTTCCCTGTGCCCCAGCCTTGCTGGCTTCTTACTTGACAAGCTCCCTGCCCCAGGCACCTGCTCTCCTTCTGATTCTTGGCTCCTTCCTGTCACTGGTGGTTTTCTTTTCTCTGTATCCCATCAAGGCCCAGCCTAGGAGCAAGTACTTTGAGCATCCTGCCCTGGCCTTTCCTGCCAAGGCAGATGACCCTGCTGCCCCCATCATGCCCACCTCTTACAGCTGCTTACACTGCTGAGGGCGTCTTGCTTGCTTACTGGGCCGAGAGTGGCCACCTCTTTGTTTTCTGAGTGCTGGGGTCTCAGCAATGCTGAGCTGTGATGCATATGTAAAAAACCTGTGATGGGTGAGTAGCTAGGGGTAGCGTTCTCTGACTTAGTTCCGCAGAGACCTTTGGCCGGAGTGTGAAGAGATGGTGGCACGATCTGATGAAGAGAGGGCAGGCTTGCTGCCATTTTGCTGCGGGTGCATGCATGTTCCATTTGCTGAATGTTGATTTCCTCATTGTTAAAATGGGGGTTTAATGATCGGATGCAGAGATGGAGTTGGGGAGGATTGCAGGAGACTATGTTATTAGGTCTCCTTCAAGGAGCCATTCTACAGAGCCTCCTGCATCTCTTCCCTTCTCTGGTCAGGTGGACTTTCCCTCCTTGCACTGCCCTTCCAGCCCACGTGGTTCGCATGAGGATACTTACTACTGCTCTAATTTTTTGCCCCTCTCCGGCAGGAAGAGCTAGAGCATCTGAACCAGGCCAGCGAGGAGATCAACCAGGTGGAGCTACAGCTGGATGTGAGTGTTGCTCCTTTTCCTCACACCCTTGGGCTGTTCCCGGAGGTGTCTCCTCTCGCTGTTCAATATGGCGGCAGGGAAGGGGCATGTTTGAAAAGCTGGAGGATCTGGGACTCACACGTATGCCTTCCCTCTGCCCTGTGTCCCTATCCCTTTGCCAGGAGGCCAGGACCACCTATCGGAGGATCCTGCAGGAGTCAGCAAGGAAGCTCAACACGCAGGGCTCCCACTTGGGGAGCTGCATCGAGAAGGCCCGGCCTTACTATGAGGCTCGGCGGCTTGCTAAGGAGGTATGGCCAGCAGATGTGTGTTCCAGAATGGCCGTGTGCAGAGCCTGGCCCTGGACTCTTCTGTCTCTGTGTGGGGTGTGAGACGGAACACTTTCTCATTTCTTTTTTATGTCTCTTCCCTTTGGTTCATTTCTCTTTTCTTTGCTCACCCCGCCATTCCTTTACCCTTTTCCTCCCCTTCTTTTTCTTTCTTTCTCCTTTCCTTTCCTTTCTCTCCCTTCCCCTTCCCCATCCCTCCCCTTACTTTCTTTCTTTCTACACAAATACTGTGGGTTCATTATTGGAAGATTGTAATGTAACCGTAACTGTAAAACAAGAAGAAAACCAAAATCACCCCAAATCCTACCATGTGCATGTTTCATGTTTTTTGTACCTGGGATTTGTTTTAGTCAAGTATGGTAGGGTGGCAGACACAGAGACAGCTGCCTTGAAAGGAGAGTTTATTACTTAACATTTCCAAGAAGAAAGGACATGCCACACCACGTAGGGGACGGAAGGTACTAGAGGAAACCTTGGCTTAGAGCCTTTATTGTGCTTATAATGGGAAGGAACGGGTAAGGCAGGGTAGGCAACCTTTAGCAAATTTAGAATTCGATAGCTTGAATAATTGTGGGCTCTGGGCTATGGGGGTCGTCTCTGTGTTTTGGTTCCCAGCCCTGGGGTAATATAGGGCAGGGGAAATACTGGCTGGTGTGTGAGAGTTAGATAAAGGGGGTGGTGGGATTTGGATTGGTTGGTTTGCATTTGAGAGGTGTGCTCATAGGGGAGTTTACTATTTTTAGGAGTTAGCTAGCCCTGGAAGGGCCACAAGGCCCCCAAGGTTTCAAAGCATCAAAAAATATAGAAAATTAAAAACATACTTAATACAGCACAGATAGCCCCTTAATTTTTTGGGAGGGGGGTATATATTTTGCCAAAATGAGATGACATGGTATGTGCTATTTTTATTCCTTTATTTTACTTATATTATGACATGGTTCCATGTCAAAAAATACATATCCATGCTGTAATTTTTAAGAACTGCCTAATATTTCCTCCTTTTATTATTATTTTTCATTTAATCAGTTCCTTGTAACTGAAAACTTAGGTTGGTTTCCATTGTTTTGTGGTAAGCATGGCTGTGATGACTGTCTCTGAGTGCTTGTCTTCCTTCCTTCAGCTTACCTGCTGGGCTGGAGTTGATGAAATCAGGGGTTTGTTTTCTGTAAGACTTGCTCTGTGTCACTAACCACCTTGCATCTAAAGTGGTGGGGATTTTTCTTTGTTCTCTGCAGGGCAGAAAAGGCCGGTGGCCTTTGCAAATACCGATTTCACACACTCACCCTCTCGTGGCAGTATCATCTTCCAATCTTTGTTTGTACATTTCTTTATTTAAGTCATAGCCTTACAAAATACTCTTTATAGGTAAAATGTTACTTTTTTGGCCCTTACGCTCAGTGCAATTTGGGAAGTGAAGCCGGCATTGCAACCAGCCTTCATCCTTCTCTTGTCCTCATCTAAGCGGGGTCTCCATGGGCGGGTGGGGGTCCTTGGGGCTCCGCATCCTGATGGCCCTCTCTTCCCAGGCCCAGCAAGAGACCCAGAAGGCAGCGCTGCGGTACGAGCGGGCCGTGAGCATGCACAATGCTGCCCGGGAGATGGTGTTTGTGGCTGAGCAGGGTGTCATGGCTGACAAGAACCGGCTAGACCCCACCTGGCAGGAGATGCTCAACCATGCCACCTGCAAGGTGAGCCAGGCTGTGTCAGCAGGTCTTCCCAGGTTCAGCTGCTTCCTTTGCTGTCCTTTCATCCCATTGCCCTCCTGCCTCCTCTCTGTCTTCTCCACTCAGGCCTTTCCTCAGCCTTGATTCTGTTTCAGGCCAAACCTCTTCCTTGCTCTCTGTCCTGTCTGGGCTTTGCTAGTGTACCTTTTGAAGCGTAGTTTGTGTATCATTTCTCAGCTACTCAAAGGAGAGGGGGGTATGGGAGGATCCCTGGTATCAGCTGTCAGCCACCTTCACCTTGTGAAGATGTTAGTCCATTGGAATTGTTACAGCAGAATCACATAGACTGGATGGCTTAAGCGACAGTTTATTTCTTCCAGTTCTGTGGGCTAGGAAGTCCAAGCTCAGGTGCAGGCCGATTTTGTATCTGGTGAGGGCCTGCTTCCTGATTCCTAGACAGCTGGAGGTCCTTTCAGTGTGGTGAAAAAGCTTTCACTGAGATGGAAGGGATGAGTGGGAGCTCTCCAGGACCTCTTTTATGAGGGCACTAATCACATTTAAACTGCCTCCCCAGCCTCTCAAAGGGCCCACATCCAATGCCATCACTTAAGGGTTAGGATTTCAACATAGGAATTTTGGGGGGATACAAACATTTAGTCTCTAGCAGCAAATGCCAGCTCCTGAAGGATGATCATGTCTCAAGAGGCAAAAGCATGCGTCCTCGGTCAGTGACAGATGTCCTCTGCCCCATCTGGGCTAGGTGAATGAAGCAGAGGAGGAGCGGCTTCGTGGTGAGCGGGAGCATCAGCGGGTGACCCGGCTGTGCCAGCAGGCTGAAGCTCGGGTCCAGGCCCTGCAGAAGACACTCCGGCGTGCCATTGGCAAGAGCCGCCCCTACTTCGAGCTCAAGGCCCAGTTCAGCCAGATTCTGGAGGTAGGGGAGGAGTGGGAGAGGGGGAGGGTCTGTGAACAGGCTGGAACGGGACAGGCATGGAGAGTGAGGGCAGTTAGAAGGGATGTTTGTGCCTCTCCGGGCCATTTGCCAGACCAGTGTGGTGGGACAGGTGGTAGGACAGGTGTTTAGAATGACCCACAGGAGTGGGAGTTGGGCTTGGAGGATGGGTACTGGCAGAGAATGGAGTCGAAAGGAGGTAAGTGAGAGAAAGTGGGAATTGGGAAACCAGGGAGAATGGGGATCAGGAACTGGCCAGAAAGGGAAAGGGAACAGTGGAGAGAGGAGGAGTAGGTGGGAATGAGGACCTGGTGGGAAGATCTTAAGATGGTCAGGTTTAGGTAAGGAGCCGGGCAGGAAGGCTGGGGAAGAGGAATCCAAAGAGGAGGACCGAGGGGGGCTGGGCTGAGTGGGGTAGAGCCCTGCGGTTTTGTGTTGGGTGGTCTGGGCACTGTGCAGAGTGCTCAGGGGACTCAGAGTGCTTGATCACCTCACTCTGTTCCTCCTTCCTCAGGAGCACAAGGCCAAGGTGACAGAGCTGGAGCAGCAGGTGGCCCAGGCCAAGACTCGCTATTCAGTTGCCCTGCGCAACCTGGAGCAGATCAGCGAGCAGATTCACGCACGGCGCCGGGGCCAGCCCCCGCATGCCCCAGGCCAGCGGCGCTCCTCCCCTGTGGGGGCAGAGGCTGGGCCTGATGGTGGGGAGGATGGGGACAGTGGGATCATCGAGGGGGCTGAAGGCGGGGGCCTGGAGGAGGGCAGTAGCCTGGGTCCTGGGGCTGCCCCCGACACAGACACGCTTAGCCTGCTGAGCCTGCGCACGGTGGCCTCGGACCTGCAGAAATGTGACTCTGTGGAGCACCTGCGGGGCCTCTCAGACCACACCAGTCTGGACGGCCAGGAGCTGGGTTCCCGGAGCGGGAGCCGTGGGGGCCGCCACCAGCGCAGCATCAGCCTGTAGTCCATGCTCAGGGTGGCTTGTCCTTTCACCACCACTGGCCCTCGTAGGGCTGGACAGGCTCCGTGCTTCCTCTCCTCAGGTCCTTGCTTCCCTTGGAGAGGTCAGGTTGGTCCTTGCCTCTGGTGGATTTCTCCCCGTCCCTGCCCTCCCAGGTCCCTCCTCACAGGTGGCAGCTCTCTTTGCCTTACCCTGTCAGAAGGCTTTTCTCTGGCTCTCACGTTTGCCCTCTTCCTGCTAGCTCCTCATGGTCTGATGCCCTTTGCTGCCCTCTTTCTGCTTTCTTTCCATCTGTCTGGCTTTCCCCTCAGGGAACTTGGTCTAGAAGGCACAGGGAAGCCCATCGGAGAAGGTGGGTGTGGGACCCAAGGCCTGGCATCTTGGCCCCTAGCTCGAGGAAATAGGTGTTCCTTCCACCTCCCCATCTCCCGAGGTCTAGGGATGCTACAGAGCTCTTCTGGAAGCCTTGTGCCCTAGGCCTCTGTCCCGGCCTGCCCATATGGAACCTGAAATGTGCTGTAGGACTGTGTACGTCTGGAGGACACTACTGATCCCTACAGTGCTCCCTCCTCATGACCTAAGCTACTTTGCTATGTGTGCCACAAAGCAGGACTCGAAGGGTACCAGCGTCAAGAGAAGGTGAAACCCAACCCCACTGTCAACACAGAGGACACCACCCACTCCAGATAGGCTCCCATGTGCATGGTGTTTTCCCCAGCTGGGCTGGGCCGTTAACATTGCTAAGGTGCTAGTGGGTCTCTAACAAGGGTCCATGTTGGCAGGTGAACATGTAATGAGGTCCTGATGGTTGAAGCCCTTGCCATTCCTGCTGCAGAGTTGGGTTTACTTTTTCTTGGTAGAGGATGTTGAGCTGAATCTCAGCACCCTCCTGCGGGGTAATTGGTGCTCAGTTGCTCTCCCTCGCTCTCCCAAACCAAACAGTACCTACTCCAGGATCCCTTAGGGAAGTGCTCAAGTTTGGCTACACAGCCTTCTCTGTTGTAGGTATGGGTTGCCCTGGGGTGAGGGAGCCCACCCTCCATGGGGAGCAGCTCTGGGTGTTTGGTGGTGCTCCAGGCCCTATGGTGGGGAAGGTGGGGAAGCCACGCTAGATCTGGGTGCCTTGGGAGAACTGGTCCTTCCTCCTTTGCCACCCTAAGAGGTCTGAGAGCTGGACTCTGGGCAGGACAGCTTGCGCCTAGGACTTTGTGCTGCTGCCGTCACCTGGGAGGAGTCGGCTTTCATATGGAGGGTGTTTCCCTGTGCTAAGGTGGTCACTATGAGAACCACTGGGTTTGAGGTGGCCATGGGTGAAGGGATGAAAGGGAGGGAGGACTTGGGCATGTGTGTGTGCATATGCTGGGGGAGTGTGTGTGTGTGTGTGTGAGAGAGAGTGTGTGTGTGTGTGTGTGTGTGTGTGAGAGAGAGAGAAAAGGGTATGCCCCTGATTTTATTTAAATAAAATAGTTTATGTATCAGTAATGTTTGCTGTCCCTGTCAGGGGAGGGAGGAAGAGAAGGGCAGAGTGTGTGTGGGGGGACTCTTGATGGGGGAGTCAGGGCAGGGGAGATGCCTCCTCCTCCCACCTTTCAGGTGGTGAGGGGTCGGCAGGGTGGAGAGGACATTGTTCTAGTGGTCCAGAAAAGACAAAGGTGCCAGTCCTGGGTGTGTTTGCAGTTGAGCATGAAGGAAGGGGAGGGACAAAAGTAGGGTTGTAGGAGACTTAAATTTCAGATAGTTTTTGCCTCCTGCAGTGTTTAGGACATAATACTAAGTTTTTATGTTGTCTATCTAAAATTTAATGTAGTTGAGAGGTGACACTCAAATCACGACTTGACCTGTTGTGGGGTGCAAAGGATTTGAGTGTGTTTGGACCCACAGCCTGTGAAATATCTAGTGGAATCAGGTTGGGGCGGGATGAGAACTTCGGGAGCCATGGATGTGTAGAGTGAAAGCTTTGGATCAAGCACCCTCAGCCCCAGCCCCAGAGGTGCGCCTACATTTCGAGCCAGGTGAGGAGGACATCATCCAAAGGGTGGAGAAGGCACTGCCAGGGAGGAGGGCAGGAGACCCACTGGAAACTTGATGGGAAATGGTTGTCTTGAAGACCCTTGAGGGGAAGAGTGAAGGGCAGAAGTTGGGATGGAAGGGCAGAGCAGTGACCCTGTTGATCTCAGATGGCGGATGGGCCATCAGGAGCCACTGCATTTTGAACATGCACTGTTTACCCTTCGACAGGTACTGTCCAGGTGTGAGACTACCTTTCCCAACCTGGACTTTTTTTTTTTTTAAACAAATTATCTTTCTCATAGTTCCAGAGGATAAAAGCCTGAGGTCAAGCCATGAGTAGGATTAATTCCTTCTGAGGGTTGTAAGGGAAGGATCTGTTCCAGGTCTCTCTCCTTAACTTGCAGATCTGTCTTCTCCCAGTGTCTTCATCTTCCTTGTGTACGAGTCTGTTCATATTTCTCTCTTATAACGATACCAGTTATATAGTATCAGGGTTCACCCTAATGACCTCATTTTACTTTAATAACTTCTGCAAGGACCCTATCTCCAAATACAGTCACATTCTGACTAGGTTACAGCTTCAGCATATGAATTCTGAGGGAGATGCAATTCAGTCCATAACAGCACAAAAGCACGTCATCACAATAAACAATGTAAATGGTATCTGATCCTGTCTTTCCATTACAACATCACTGGATTTAATCTACCATTTTGCTTATCAGAATGCCCTTCAACTGACCTCTCTTTCTAATTGAGAAATAAAGTGTGGTGAGGCAGATGGGTGCCAAAATGTTCCCTTTATTACTGGAAAAGTTGTGATGAGAATACATTGCCTATATCCTTGGCTAAGTAGGCTTTCTGATATGACACTCCAGGATCATACTTCCTACCCAGTCCTGCAAGTCACTTGGTGTGGAGGAGACCCAGAAAAGAGGGGCTGGCTGTGCCCACCCAGTTTCTCTTCACCAAATCACCTACTAGATAAGAATGGAGAGCTAGTAGGAGAGTTAAGAGCCAATGGTGCTGCTTCCATGTGGAAGAAAATAGCCACAGCAAATATGCCTCCCCCATCCCCCTACCCTATCCCAAGTGTCTTGTACTTACCCACTGTGACTTGTGCCAGGATACGAATTTACCTGTTCCCACAACAACCTTACGAGGTAGGTAGCAGCATGATTGTCTTTTCATAGATGCTAGTACAGGTGGGGATGCCCAATTTCCCCCCAGCCTTGTAGAAGGTAAAGGAGGCATTTGGACTTGAGTCCACAGGGACCAGAGGTGAGAAAGTGGAGTGGGCAGAATCACCTCTCAAGTGTTATTGGGGAGGGGAAATGAGAAGTATCAGGAAGCTTGAGGAATTTTGTTTCAAAATGAGCAAGAGATGGTCAAACTGAGAGGCTGTCTCATTTCCCCCATTCCTGTACCATGTCAAAACATGGCTGGTAATAATAATAATTTCTCCTAAATTATGTCCTCCCCAAGTGAGCAGTTGGGCCTCAGTCTCACCAGCACATAATACATGCCTGGCACTAAATGTTCAGTAAACATACTTTTCCATTTCCCTCTTCCCCCAGTCCAGATCTATGCCAGGTTACTTTGTTAGACTGTTGCTAGGAGATCAGCATTGTATCCACAACCCTGTGATTATATCTCCATGTCCCTACGGGTCGTTCTCAAATTTCTCTAAGCTCCAGCTTACTGTAAAATGAGAAAATCTGGGTATGCCTAACCCTCTGCCAGGTTGGTGGGTGTCAGCCACAATGATCCCATATTAGCAGCTTCCAGATGAAATAAGCGTCACATTAGGAAGCCTCCTTCAGTCTAGTGCTAGAGAAGGGAGCTTTTCTCTCTCTCTCCCTTTCCTTTTCATTTCCCTCTTCCCTCCCTTCCTCCCCTTTCTCCTCTTTCCCCCCCTTTCCCTTCTTTCTTTTTAAAATAAAGGTCCTGATGAAGTTTAGGTTTACCTCTTTGTCCCGTTGTAGTTTTGGTAGTCACCCTTACCTTTTCCTCGTGTGCAGTGAAGACATGATTTTTGCCAGTTGTCTTGGTCCCGCTCTGTCAGCAGAGGGCAGCAGCCACCAGAAAGTGAGTAAGTGAACGGAGAGCAATCTGAGTCAGCTGGGTCCTGGTCCTCATTTTCCTGCAGGCCTATGAGGTTTGCCTCCTTTACACTTGGCAGGTGGTCCTGGGAACCTGGAGGGGGTAGGAGATGGGGTGTATGCATTAGAGTGCAACCCTGTCTGTCCCCACATGGTCTTCTTGCATCCCTCATGTGCTTGGGATGGTCTGTTGTGTGTGAAAACTGCTTCAGGTTGGGGGGTACCAGGTCATTTGAGGCCATATGTTCTGTACTTCTTGATGTCTTGTTCTCAGAACTCACCTCCTTCTTTGTCCTGCTTAGTGCTTTATCCCTCTACCCTTTCTTCACCTTTTTGCATATTCCCCACTTGGGAAGTCTCTTTGGCTTCCCTCTACCACAACTCATAAGCCTTGGGCTTCCCCTTTGTCCACCATCCATGAGCCCTGGGCTGCCATACAGCACCATACCCTGAATTAAGGGAACCAGGGGACCATTTTGCTGACTGGCAAGAGTGTGTAGTTTGTTAAATATTTAGCAGTATCTTTTAGAGTTGCAAACACTGTGGTAGGGCTTGTTAGGAATAGCAGAAGCTATAATAATCATGGGTTAGACATCCAGTTAAGGAACACAGGTGGATATAGGTAACAGGTCATACACGGTAGTACACAAATAGGTGTTTATTTTATTTTTTAAGATTTTTTTTTTATTTAAAGAGAGCAGAGGGAGGGGCAGAGGAAGAGGGAGAGAGAGAATCTCCGGCACACTCCCCATTGAGCTTGGAGCCTGACTTGGGGCTCTAATCTTGTGACCCTGAGATCATGACCTGAGCTGAAACCAAGAGTC
This sequence comes from Lontra canadensis, assembly GCF_010015895.1. Lineage (NCBI taxonomy): Eukaryota > Metazoa > Chordata > Mammalia > Carnivora > Mustelidae > Lontra > Lontra canadensis. Next base: position 879,016 of record NW_022631193.1, on the reverse strand, counting down.
TGACACTTAATTGACTGAGCCACCAAGGTGTCCCAGACAAATAGATAAATTGAAGAGGGCTGTAGTCAAGGAGAGGTCTGGGAAGTTAAGAAAGAGAACAGAGAACTTTGAGCAGAGACCTACTCTCTGAAGCTCTGGACCAGCCCCTGTCCTCAGACTGGAGAGGTGGTGGTAAGAATCCTCCCCTTGCACTCCATTTTACCAGTCCTCTTGCTCCCATGCCTTACTCTTCTGAAATTGTCCTAGGCTCCTCTGGTCAGGTCCTGTGGTGACCTGTGGTGACCTGACCTCTGGTGAGGTCACCTATCTTGGTGTTTTCAGGGTATGGCATGGGATACTTTTCACCAGACATCTGTCCATTGATTTGCTTATACTTGTGCTACTCTTGGCACAACTTTTCTCCCTGCTTAACCTGTTAGACTTCTGCCTGTGGTTTGAGGATCAGCTCACATGGACTTCGGACCAAATCCCCAAGGTTCCTTTGACTTGTGGGACTGGCTCAGTGTCATCCCTGACTCCTGGTGTCATCCCTGACTCCATCTCACTCAACACTTAACTTGGTACAATAGGCATTCTACAAAATAGGGTGAGCATACATTATGTATAGTCTAAACTGGGACACTTGAGTATGAAAGGGGGCAGGTCCAACCAGGACTGAAAAGCACTGACTGTACTGTCTAGAGAGACCTGTCATGCAAGGGTGTGTGCATATTGATGAGGAACTTCGCTCCTCTGGGCTCTGGTGTTCCAGTCTTCAAGAAGGGGGGCCAGACTGGGTAAATACCACCTCAGTTTATCAAAAGCACTAAGATGATACAGCTGGTGGAGGAGGTTGGGGCCTGTGGAGGTATTTTGGTGAAGGCTGTCAGATGGTGGATGTGTTTGTAGAGAGTTATAGGGTCTGAGCATGAGGACTCCCAAGTCCAGGGTTGGTTAGGGCCCAGCCTGGAAGCAGTAAAGAGCTGCTAGACATTTCTGCTTGGACATGAGGTGGTGTCAAAGAACTTGGGCAGTGATTTTTCCTTCCTCATGGCAGACAGGTGGTTATTGCCCACAGTGGAGATAGGCCAGCTGACTTCCTCATCAACATCATTGGGAGGAGGGGGCATAAAAACAAGTTTCTTCCCCATTTGAGACAACATTTTGATCTAGGATGGCATGGAGATAAGGACTGTGAAGTTTGTCAAGAGCAGACAAATTCATCCTTTCTTAGCTGCAGCGATGTCCTAGGCCACCTTGTCCCTTTTTCTCTCTCCTTGTGATTTCTGCAATAACATGCTAACAGGAAAGGTCTTTTCCACACCCAACAGGGCCTGTCCTCCTGAGATGAGGCAGGAACTCTTACAGAGGTTGGGAGACTGAGAGAGCAGTGGAGGAAACAGTGGAAACAGAGGGTTTCCTGGTATGAAGCTCCTTGAGCTGCAGGACTTGCAGAGGCTGCTGCTGGCTAGGGGAGAATGAAGGTCTCTCAAAGTCACCCCTTTCTCTTTCTGACCTCAGTAGTACTGCTGTGGTTTCAGCCTCCCACTCTCCTTGGAGAGAGAGGCCAGAAGTGCACCTGCCCATGCACCACAGGGTGGGAGTATGAGTTTTTGTTCTCCCATTTGGCCTTTCTCCAGCTGATCTTTACCCAACCACCAATTCCACTTTGGACATGATTTCCTAAGCCCCTTGATCACGAACTCTTCCTTTTTCAAAGAGTTGCATTTAGTGGAAAACACTGTGTAAAGCTACCCAGTCAGAAGGGGTACCTGCCAATAACAAGACAGTGCATGAGACCTTGGTATTATTTCCTTTAGAGAGGGAGGAAGCTATGTCTTCATGGCACCAACACAAATGCAAAGTTAAAAAGTGCTACCAGGTATGTTCATGTGCCACTTTAGATACGTTATTTATTTCTGAATTGAATTAGTTTTCCTTAAAAAATATAAAAGATGCTTCCAGGGAGAAAGGGACAAGACAAGAAGGCAGAATCTCAAAGATAGGCAAATTCATCTGGAAGCATAAAAAGGTGGGGAGGAATGAGAGAAAACACTCTAACTAGAGGAACCACAAGAATTGGAGAAAGTGAAAGAAGGGAAGTGAGGAAGAGAGACATGAAGATGTATGTAGTCATCTGGAGGGATGGACCTGAGATAAGAAGAGGAAAATCCAGGTGACTGAGCTAGTACCAGAAATGCTCAGAGGTACCTGGACATTGATTGCAGGTCAAATATTATCACTCTCCCTTATCTTGACCTGTCTTAGGGTTGCTAGGTTTGGGCTGCACACCTTTTGAGAACAGCTAAAATTAACAACACAGGAAATAATAGATTTTGGTGAGAATGCAGAGAAAGGGGAGTTCTCTTCCACTGTGGAGGTGCAAACTGGTGGAACCACTCTGGGAAACAGTACAGAGGTTCCTCAAAAAGTGCAAAATAATACTACCCTATGACTCAGGAATTACACTACTAGGTATTTATCCAAAGGATACAAATGTACTGATTTGAAGGGGTACATGCATTCCTCCCAATGTTTATAGCAGCAGTGTCCTCAATAGCCAAAATATGGAATGAGCCCAGATGTCCATCGACAGATGAATGGATAAAGAAGATGTGGCATACATATACAATGGAATATTACTTAGCCATGGAAAAGAATGAAATCTTGCCATTTGCAATGACATGGATGGAACTTGAGAATATGCTAAGGGAAATAAATCAGTCAGAGAAAGACAAATACCCTATGATTTCACTCATATGTGGAATTATAGAAACAAAACAGATGAACATATGAGAAGGGGGAAGAAATGAGGAGGCAAACCACAAGAGATTCTTAATTACAGAGAACAAAAAGGGTTGATAGAGGGAGGTGGGTGGGGATGGGTTAAATGGATGATAGGTATTAAGGAGGTACTGAGGATGAACAGTGGGTGTTTAATGTAAGTGGTGAATCACTACTCCTGAAACCAATATTACACTATATGTTAACTGACTAGAATTTAAATAAAAACGTGTAACCCCTCTCCCCAAGAAACAAACAAAAAAAGATTGGTAGGTGTGGGTCTATTCCTGGAGTTGCAGCTGACTGCCAGGTAGAGATTTATGGTTCTGATGTCAGGGAAATCACTGATAAATCTTGTTTCAGACATGCCTCACCCTCTCTTGACTCCAACAGTGTTTGAGATCTAATAATAAGAACCATATAATGAGTTGTTAAAAAAATGAAATTCAGCTGAGTAAAGTCTAAAGACCTTATTGACTTTAATCAATGATTCATGAATGAGGCAGTATCCCATTTAGTAGATAGAAAGGAGCTCTGAGGAACTGTACAAAATGAAAGAATTTTATGGACAGAATGGAATAGGACAAGGAAGCGATACTAACAAAGAATGGATTGGTTGTGGCAAGGTCACCTTTAGGGAATGGCAGGGATCTGTCCTGTGGATTACCTCACTAGTGCTGAACAGGTAATTTCTGATTGGACTGGTTTAAGATTCCATTCTTGGGAGAGGCTGAAAGTGTCAAATAGTGAGTCTCAGTTTGCCGACATGGGGACTAACATAAGTGACTATTTTGGGTCTGTTGTTTTATTTTTAGCAATTCCCCCCTTAACTGAGAGATGTGATCAAAATTTAAGGCATTAGTGCCCCTCCTAGCTACTTTGCTGAAGTTCTCACAGTTTTTGCTGATCCTCTGTGTGGTATTCATAGGCCTTGATATCTTTCTGCTAAATGTCTATGGTATTCATAGGTCACAACTTCAGGTTAACATTTTTTAAAATCAGTCATTCTCTTCATTTTCTGACATTCCAGTTTTAGGGAGATCATTTTTTTTGGTGGTTAGTGATGGTGAACATGACTATAAAGCTTTTGAGAGAATACAAGGTGCCAGGGAGACTACCATAATTATTATAAGCAGGACAACTCCCAGTGTCTGAGATTAACTTTAGAATCCTGGTCCCCAAGGCTCAGATGAATTAAGATCAATTAAGTCAAAGAGGGATCCCACTGAGGGACTCACTTAAGCCAAGTGGTTTGTTTAGTGAACTGATGTAGCTAAGTTTTATCTTGCGCAAAAGCATTAATTTGGGTGCAGTTAGTGGTGTTAGCTATACCACAGGCACTTTGCTCATCTAAAAGATAGTCAAGAACTGTCCTATCATCAAGAACTATTTTGGGCAGAGAATTTAAGAAATTTTTTTGGGCAGTGATTGCTTTAACAGTATCTGCAGTGTTTTCAAGAGTTGAAAGTTTCCTGATTATAGCTCATTCATACTCCTAACCAAGGAAGTAAGGATCTGCCAAAGGAAGTAAATCCTGACTTATGAATGTCTCCTGGTACATCCTTTCTAACTTGACATAAATTTAGGGAAATTTACTAATGAGTGTCTCAGTTTGATTGTGGACAGTTAGGGGCACAATTAGATAACATAAAAGGCATTGCCCAGTTATGTGCCAGCCATCTAGGTGTTCATAGGCCAAAGAAAAATGATAACCATCCGAGACAAGGATAAATTCTGTTGGGGCACAAACCATTCCCACTAATGTGGCACTATTAATAGAATTTGTTCACAACAGTTTTGTTCATTCAAGCCAGGAGTGAGTGATATTTTCAGCATATTCAGGAAATGAATCTCTGAGCTTGAAGTAAAGATTGTTCTAAATTTCTTGCAAACAATGGGTGCTGCTGGAAAGATTTTCATGGTTGGGGGTAGTCCAGCTTAGATAATAATAAGAACATGGGAGTGCAAATTTACTATAGTCTGTGTAGGTTGTGTCTAACTGGTCAAGTATGACAGTTATAGTTGGAGTAAGGTAAAAATGAAGCATTGGGTGCTCTGGCCATAAAAGTCAAGTCCTGTAAGTAACTTATAGGAGGGGTTGGTTTTAGTTTATGATGACACTGAGGGTAGAAGAAAAATTGGTCACAGGGAGAACCAGGGGATCTCTAGCATCATGGACAGATCTCAGATGGTTTTTGTTTGTTTGTTTTTAACCGAAGTATAATTAATACAAAGTGTTATATTAGTTTCAGGTGTACAATATAATGATTCAACAGTTCTACACATTTCTCAGTGCTCTTCAAGATAAATGTACTTTTTAAAAAGATTTTATTTATTTGTTAGAGAGAGAGAGAGAGAGAGAGAGAGAGAGTATAAGCAGGGGGAATGGCAGGCAGAGGGAGAAGCAGGTTCTCCCCTGACCAAGGAGCCTGATATGGGACTCAACCCCAGGACACTGGGATCATGACCTGAGCTGAAAGCAGACACTTAACTGAACTGCCTCATGTGTCCCAAAGTAAGTGTACTCTTAATTTCCTTATTTCATCCATTCCCTCATCCACCTCACCTCTGACAGCCACCAGTTTGTTGTCTGTATTTAAGAGTCTGTTTTTTGTCTTTTTTTCTTTGTTCTTTTGTTTAGTTTCTTAAATTCCACATGTGAGTGAAATCATATGGTATTTGTCTTTCTCTGACTGACTTCTTATACTTGCATTATACCTCTAGGTCTATCCATACTGGCTGTAAATGGCAAGATTTCATTCTTTTTGATGGCTGAGAAATATTCCAGTGTGTGTGTGTGTGTGTGTGTGTGTGTGTAAAAACCACACTCCACATCTTTATCCATTCATCTATGGGCTGCTTCCATATCCTGGTTGTTGTAAATAATGCTGCAAAAAGAGAAGGGTACAATATAGACAGGCTATAATTTTTTATGACAAATCCAGAAGACTGAATGGCCTTTAGCAGGCCTGGGAGATATGCACAGTGGCATTATCATTCCAAGCCAATGTCAGAGTCAGGGAAAGAAAGAAAAGAAGAAAAAACTGTCATTTAAAAAAAGATTTTATTTATTTATTGAGAGAGGGAGAGTGTGAAATGGGGGAGGAGCAGAGGGAGAGAGAGAATCTAAAGCAGATTCATTCCATGCTGAGTGTGGAGACTGACATGGGGGCGCAATCTCACAACCCTGAGATCATGACCCGAGCTAAAATCAAGAGTTAGACACTTAACCACTGAGCCACCCAAGTGCCTCAAGGGTTTCATGTTTAAAATGGAAAGCCTTGATTTGTTATCTTGGGAGAAAGAAGTCTCCCTCTATGCCAGGTACTTCTCTTCCATATCAATTTGAGTTGGAGGTCTCTAGGATTTCACAGGGGTAGATGACAGGTAGAGCTGAATTCTTCAGCTATGAGATTTGTACCAAAGGTTCAATGCCTTTTGTTTCACAATGTTCGTGGTCAAGAGCAGCTGGTAAAGCCCTTTCTAGGAATCTTGCTTTTGCAAAAACATTAGGAAAAAACCCCAATAACTTTTTGCAAATGACAAAGGACTAAAAAATTTCCATTATTAAAGATATGATGAGAATTCAAATGATAAGGAAATATAGCTATTTCTTATATATACAAAATTTTAATATAACAACTAGAATTATGACTGATAGGGGCATCTGGGTGGCTCAGTTGGTTAAGCAACTGCCTTTGGCTCAGGTCATGATCCTGGAGTCCCAGGATTGAGTCCCGTATCAGGCTCCTTGCTCAGCAGGGAGTCTGCCTCTCCTTCTGAGCTTCCCCCCTCTCATGCTCTCTCTCTCTCTCTCCCTCTCTCATTCAGTCTCTCAAATAAGTAAAATCTTTTAAAAAAAGATTAAAAAAATTATTACTGATAACAGATTCCCAGGAATTCCATATAATTTCTGGAACACATTACATATACCTATATAAATACAACATAAAGAAGGTTTAGTATTACACCTTACTTAACAATGCTTCCCATGTAACATAACATATCAAAGAAGCCTAATTAGTTTAAGCTCTCTTTATAAGGAGAAAGAACAAATTATTTTTTCTTTAAAGTTTTAAATTCTGCTCACTTAACATATGATAAAATTGGTTTCAGGTGTAGAATTTAGTGACTTATCACTTATGTATAACAGTCAGTGCTCATCACAAGTGCCCATCTTAATACTTACCACCCATTTAGAACAACCCTGACCCACCTCCCCTGCAGAAACCCGCAGTTTGTTCTCTGTAGTTAAGAGTCTCTTATGGTTTGCTTTTTCCTTCCCCTATGTTCATCTGTTTTTTTTTTTTTTCTTAAATTCCACATATGAGTGAAATCATGTGGTATTTGTCCCCTAATTGACTTATTTTGTTTAGCATAGTTCTGTCCACATCACTGCAAATGGCAGGATTTCATTCTTTTTGAAGGCTGAATAGTATTACATTCTCTCTATATATCACATCCAGGTGATGGACATTTGAGCTCTTTCCATAGTTTGACTGTTGTTGATAATGCTGCTATAAACATGGGGGTTCATGTACCCCTTTGGATCTGTACTTCTGTGTCCTTTGGGTAAATATCTACTAGTGCAATTGCTGGATCATACATAGGTTAGTTTTATTTTTAATTTTTTAAGGAACCCCCATATTCTTTTCCAGAGTGGCTGCACTCTGGAAATTTGCATTCCCACCAACAGTGTAAGAGGTCTCCTCTTTATCTGCATCCTTGCAACAACTGTTGTTTCCTGTGCTGTTAATTTTAGCCATTCTGAAAGGTGTGAAATGATACCTCATTGTGGTTTTGATTTGTATTTCCCTGATGATGAGTAATGTGGAGCATTTTTTCATGTGTCTGTTAGCCATCTGGATGTCTTACTTGGAAGTGTCTATTCATATCTTCTGTCCATTTCTTTTTCCATTTTTTTAAGATTTTATTTATTTATTTGACAGACAGAGACCACAAATAGGCAGAGAGGCAGGCAGAGAGAGAGAGGGGGGGAAGCAGCTCCCCACTGAGCAGAGAGCCTGGTGCAGGGATCAATCCCAGGACCCTGAGATCACTACCTGAGCTGAAGGCAGAGGCTTAACCCACTGAGCCACCCAGGTGCCCCTCTTCTGTCCATTTCTTAACTGGATTATTTATTTTTTGAGTGTTAAGTTTGATAAGTTCTTTATAGATTTTGGATGCTAGTCCTTTAAATATTCTTAAAAAAAAAAAGATTTTATTTGAGAGAGAGCAAAACGTGAGAGAGATCACAGCAGGGGAGGAGAAAGCAGGTCAAAGAGGTTGCTGCCCATGTTCTCCTCAAGGATTGTGATGGATTCCTGTCTCACATTGAGGTCTTTCATCCATTTGGAGTCTATTTTCCTGTGTGGTGTAAGGAAATGGTCCAGTTTCATTCTTCTGCACATGGCTGTCCAATTTTCCCAACACCATTTGTTGAAGAGACTGTCTTTTTTCCATTGGACATTCTTTCCTGCTTTGTTGAAGATTAGTTGACCACAAAGTTGAGGGTCTATTTCTGGGCTCTCTATTCTGTTCCATCGATCTATGTGTCTGTTTTTGTGCCAGTACCATACTGTCTTGATGATGACAACTTTGTAATAGAGCTTGAAGTCTGGAATTGTGATGCCACCAACTTTGACTTTCTTTTTCAACATTCCGCTAGCTATTCAGCGTCTTTTCTGGTTCCATATAATTTTTAGGATTATTTGTTCCATTTCTTTGAAAAAAAATGATGGTGTTTTGATAGGGATTGCATTAGACATGTAGATTGCTTTAGGTAGCATAGACATTTTCATAATATTTGTTCTTCCAATCCAGGAGCATGGAACATTTTTTTCATTTCTTTGTCTCTTCCTCAATTTCTTTCATGAGTACTTTACAGTTTTCTGAGTACAGATAATTTGCTTCTTTGGTTAGGTTTATTCCTAGGTATTTTATGTTTTGGGGTGTAATTGTAAATGGGATTGACTCCTTACTTACTCCTTCTTCTGTCTTGTTGTTGGTGTATAGAAATGCAACCAATTTCTTTGCATTAATTTTATGTCCTGACACTTTACTGAATTCTTGCATGAGTTCTAGCAGTTTTGGAGTGGAGTCTTTTGGGTTTTCCACATAAAGTATCATATCATCTGCAAAGAGTGATAGTTTGACTTCTTCTTTGCCAATTTGGATGACTTTAATTTCTTTTTGTTGTCCGACTACTGAGGCTAGGATTTCTAGTACTATGTTGAATAGCCCTGATGATAATGGACATCCCTGCCATGTTCCTGACCTTACCAGAAAAGCTCTCAGTTTTTCTTTGTTGATATCTACTTTGGGTTTTTTGTAGATGGCTTTGATGATATTGAGGTATGTACCGTCTATCCCTACACTTTGAAGAGTTTTGATCAGGAAAGGATGCTGTACTTTGTGAAATGCTTTTTCAGCATTGATTAAGAGTATCATATGGTCCTTGTTTTTTCTTTTATTAGTGTATTGTATCACATTGATTGATTTGTGGATGTTGAAGCAACACTTGCAGCCCAGGAATAAATCCCACTTAGTCATGGTGAATAATCCTTTTAATGTACTGTTGGATTCTATTGGCTAGTATTTTGGTGAGAATTTTTGCATCTGTGTTCATCAAAAATATTGGTCTGTAATTCTCTTTTTTGATGTGGTCTTTCTATGGTTTTGGGATCAAGGTAATGCTGGCCTCATAAAATGAGTATGGAAGTGGTCTTCCATTTCTATTTTTTGGAACAGTTTCAGGAGAATAGGTATTAATTCTTCATTAAATGTTTGGTAGAATTCCCCTGGGAAGCCATCTGGCCCTGGGCTCTTGTTTGTTGGAGATGTTTGTTGACTGCTTCAATCTCCTTACTGGTTATGGGTCTGTTCAGGTTTTCTATTTCTTCCTGGTTCCCAGTTTTGGTAGTTTATACATCTCCAGGAATGCATCTGTTTCTTCCAGATTGTCAAATTTGCTAGTGTACAGTAGCTCATAATATGTTCTTATAATTGTTTGTATTTCTTTGGTGTTGGTTGTGATCTCTCCTCTTACAGTCATCATTTTATTTATTTGGGTCCTTTTTCTTTTCTTTTTGATAAGTCTGGCCAGGGGTTTATCAATGTTATTAATTATTTCAAAGAACCAGCTCCTAGTTTTGTTGATTTGTTCTAATTTTTTTTGTTTTCTATTTCATTGATTTCTGCTCTGATCTTTATTATTTCTCTTCTCCTGCTGGGTTTAGGCTTTCTTCCCTGTTCTTTCTCCAGCTCCTTTAGGTGTAGGGTTAGGCTGTGTACTTGAGACCTTTCCTCTTTCTTTCTTTTTTTAAATTTAATTTATTTATTAATTTATTAATTAAAATTTAATTAAAATTAATTAAAATTTATTAATTTTATTAATTTAATTTATTTATTTGACAGACAGAGATCACAAGTAGGCAGAGAAGCAGGCAGAGAGAGAGGAGGAAGCAGGCTCCCCACTGAGCAGAGAGCCCGATGCGGGGCTCAATGTGGGGCTTGATCCCAGGACCCTGGATCATGAGCCGAAGGCAGAGGCTTTAACCCACCAAGCCACCCAGGTGCCCCACCTTTCCTCTTTCTTGAGAAAAGCTTGTATCGCTATATACTTTCCTCTCAGGACTGCCTTTGCTGTGTCCCACAGATTTTGAACAGTTGTGTTTTCATTATCATTTGTTTCCATGAATTTTTTCAATTCTTTAATTTCCTGGTTGACCCATTCATTCTTTTTTTTTTTTTTCAGCGTAACAGTATTCATTGTTTTTGCACCACACCCAGTGCTCCATGCAATCCGTGCCCTCTCCAATACCCACCACCTGGTTCCCCCAACCTCCCACCCCTTGCCCCTTCAAAACCCTCAGATTGTTTTTCAGAGTCCATAGTCTCTCATGGTTCACCTCCCCTTCCATTTTCCCTCAACTCCCTTATCCTTTCCATCTCCCCTTGTCCTCCATGCTATTTGTTATGCTCCACAAATAAGTGAAACCATATGATATTTGACTCTCTCTGCTTGACTTATTTCACTCAGCATAATCTCTTCCAGTCCCATCCATGTTGCTACAAAAGTTGGGTATTCATCCTTTCTGATGGAGGCATAATACTCCATAGTGTATATGGACCACATCTTCCTTATCCATTTGTCCGTTGAAGGGCATCTTGGTTCTTTCCACAGTTTGGCGACCGTGGCCATTGCTGCTATAAACATTGGGGTCCAGATGGCCCTTCTTTTCACTACATCTGTATCTTTGGTAGGATTCTCTTTAGCCTCCATGTATTTGAGTTCTTTCCAACTTTCCTCTTGTGACCGAGTTCTAGTTTCAGAGCATTTTGGTCTGAAATATACAGGGAATGGTCCCAATCTTTTGATACCAGTTGGGACCTGACTTGTGCCCCAGGATGTGATCTATTCTGGAGAATGTTCCATGTGCACTAGAGAAGAATGTGTATTCTGTTGCTTTGGGATGGAATGTTCTGAATATATTTGTGATGTCCATCTAGTCCAGTGTGTCATTTAAAGCCTATATTTCCTTGTTGATCTTTTGCTTAGATGATCTGTCCATTTCAGTGAGTGGGGCTGTTAAAGTCTCCTACTATTATTGTATTATCATCAATGTGTTTCTTTGATTTTGTTATTAATTGGTTTATATAATTGGCTGCTCCCATGGTAGGGGCATAGATATTTAAGATTGTTAGATCTTCTTGTGGGGCAGACCATTTGAGTATGATATAGCGTCCTTCCTCATCTTTTATTATAGTCTTTGGCTTAAAATCTAATTGATCTGATATGAGGACTGCCACCCCAGCTTTCTTTTGATGTCCATTAGCATGGTAAGTTGTTTTCCACACCCTCACTTTAAATCTGGAGGTGTCTTTGGGTCTAAAATGAGTTTGTTGTAGACAGCATATTGATGGGTTTTGGTTTTTTATCCATACCCTGTGTCTTTTGATTGGGGCATTTAGCCCATTTACATTCATGGTAACTACTGAAAGGTATGAATCTAGTGCCATTGTATTGCCTGTAAGGTGACTGTTACTGTATATTGTCTCTGTTCCTTTCTGGTCTACTACTTTTAGGCTCTCTCTTTGCTTAGAGGACCCCTTTCAATATTTCCTGTAGGGCTGGTTTGGTGTTTACAAATTCTTTTAGTTTTTGTTTGTCCTGGAAGCTTTTTAATCTCTCCTTCTATTTTCAATAATAGCCTAGCTGGATATAGTATTCATGGCTGCATGCTTTTTTTGCTTAGTGCTCTGAATATATCATGCCAGTTCTTTCAGGTCTCTGTGGATAAGTCTTCTGCCAATCCAATATTTTTACCATTGTATATTACAGACTTCTTGTCCTGAGCTGCTTTCAGGATTTTCTCTTTGTCACTAAGACTTTTAAGTTTTACTGTTATTAGGTGGCAGGGTGTGGACCTATTTTTATTGATTTTGAGGGGTATTCTCTGTGCCTCCTGGATTTTGATGCTTGTTCCCTTTGCCATATTAGGGAAATTCTCTACTATAATTTGCTTGGGTATACCTTCTGCTCCCCTCTCTCTTTCTTCTTCTTCTGGAGTCCCAATTATTCTAATATTGTTTCATCTTATGGTATCACTTCTCTCTCGAATTCTCTCTTTATGGTCCAGTAGTTGTTTGTCTATCTTTTGGTCTGGGTTTTTTTTTTTTTTTTTTTTTTATTCTCCATCATTTGGTCTTCTATATCACTAATTCTCTCATCTGTCTCATTTATCTTAGCAGTAAGAGTCTCTATTTTTGATTGCCCCTCATTAATAGCTTTTCTGATTTCAGCCTGGTTAGATTTTAGTTCTCTTTTATTTCTCCAGAAAAGGCTTTTATTTCCTCAGACAGGGTTTCTCTAATATCTTCCGTGCCTTTTTTTGAGTGCAGCTAGCACCTTGAGTATCATCATTCTGAACTCTAGATCTGACATATTACCAATGTCCATATTGATTTGGTCCCTAGCTGTCAGTACTGCCTCTTGTTCTTCTTCTTCTTCTTTTTTTTTTTTTGTGGTGAGTTTTTATGCCTTGTCATTTTATCCAGATAAGAATATATGAATGAGAGAATAAAATATTAAAAGTGTGGCAAAGACCCCAGAAAAATGTATGCTAACCAAATCAGAAGAGATCCCAAATTGCAGGGGAAGAAAGGGTATAAGGAAAAGACTGGTGAATGGACCAGAGCCACCCACTTGATTTTGGTTGTATTTTGGTCTCTTAGAAGAAATTATCTCCCAAAATTTTAAAGAAAGGAAAACATATGTACCAAAATAAGGGTAAGCACGAGAAAGGGATGGAATATTACCATAAAGATAAATTAAAAAGATTCTAAAAAATGAATTGATAAGTTGGTTGGAAAAAAAAAAAGTGGAGAGTATTTGCTCAGGTTGGAGACTCAAACAAAGCCCTGTTCTAGATTAGGGTATATTTCGATCTATTAGAAGAAGTTGTATCCCAAAATTAAAAAAAAAAACACAACAACAAACAACTCTATATGTATACAAAAAATAAAGTTAGATATATTGAAGGATGAAATATGACTATAATAGTGCAGGTTCAAAGAGTTTTTTTTTAAAGAAATGTATTGTTAAATAAACCTGTTAAAAAAATTAAAAGAGGAAAGAGGAAGAGTTAAAAAAATTAGAAAAAGAAAAAAATAATATTAAAAAAATTATTTAACTTTGCAAGACTAAAGAATCATGGGGAGAAAGCCATGCATTCCATGCTTTGCTTTCCCCTAGCTCTGGAATCCTTCTGTTCTTCTCAATCAGTGAGTTTCATCTTGACAGGATGTTCTTGCTGATCTTCTGGGGGAGGGGCCTGTTGTAGTGATTCTCAAATGTCTTTGCCCAAGGCACAATTGCACCACCCTTGTCAGGGGTGGGGCTAAGTAATCTGCTCAGGTTTGCTATTGGGAACTTTTTCCCTGAATGCTTTCTGTAGAGTTCTGGAGGAAGGGAATGAAAATGGTGGCCTCCCAATCTCCAGTCCAGAGGAGTCAAGAGCTTGGGGCCCCACTCCTCAGCGCACCGTCGGAGAAAAGCAGTCAATCACTCCCATCTCCCTGGTCTCCAGCCATGCTCCAGGCTCACCTGGCTGTGACCAAACATTTCTGTCTCTGGCACACAGCCCCTTTTGGAGTCTCCAAACCCAGCAGATTCCTACTGTGCTGCTCTTCTGGCAGAGGATGGTGGGTCTCCCTGTATCTGCCACTTGTGGGGTCCTTGCTCAAGAGCAGTTTAAGAGCCATGGATCACAGTTTAAGGTGACCTCAAGCTGAGAGGTCACTCCTCGGCTCCATCTCTGTAGTTGGCTTCTCCACTCTGATACCACTGAGCTCTGCTACACTCAGACACCCCTGATCCTTCTGTGACCCTGTGGGACCCAAGACCACACTGTTCCCGTGAGGGCCCCACCCTTGCTTAGTCTCTGGAGTAATGTCCCTCAGTGGAGCAGACTTATAAAAGTTCAGATTTTGTGCTCCGTTGCTCCACCACTTGCCAGGAGCCAGCCCCTCCCCTGTGGTTGATCTTCACATCAGTTTGGATTCACTTCTACGCACATCCTACCTTTCAAAAAGTGGTCAATTTTATGTTTCTAGAATTGCTGTTATTCTTCTCTTTGATCTCCTGTTGGGGTTGTAGGTGTTTGAAATGGTTTGATAACTATCTAGCTGAACTCCTGCGACCTGATGTCATCTCAGTCTGCTACTCCTCTGCCATTTTAACTCTTCTACAGCATCCTTTCTTGATTAAAACTCTCCACAGCTTAAGGGTAGAAGAAACATACCTCAATATCCTAAAACCTTGTTGACCTCAGCTACAGCAACTTCTTTCTAGAAACACCTCGGGATGTGTCTAGAAAATGGATTATTGGGATTTCACCAAGACAAAAATGTTCTGCAGAGTAAAAGAAACAGTTAACAAAACTAAAAGGCAACCTAGGTAATAGAAGATGTTTGCAAATGTCTTATCAGATAAAGGCCTGGTATCCAAGATCTATAAAGAACTTCTGAAACTCAACACCAAAAAAAAAAACCCCCAAAATTCAGTCAAGAAATGTTCAAAAGACATGAATAGACATTTCTCCAAAGAAGACTTATAAGTGGCCAACATACCCATGAAAAAAGCATTTCCCATCACTTGTCATCAGGCAAATACAAATCAAAACCACAATGAGATACCACCTCACAATGGTCAGAATGGCTAAAATTAACAACACAAGAAACGGCAGATGTTGGTGAGGATATGGAAAAAGGGGAAGCCTTTCACACTGTTGGTGAGGATGCAAAATGTTGCAGCCACTGTGGAAATCAGTATGGAGTTTCCTCAAAAAGTTAAAAATAAACCATCCTATGACCCAGCAATTGCACTAGTAGGCGTTTATACAAAGGATACAAACAGTGATTTGAAGGGGTAGATGCATTCTAATGTTTATAGCAACAATGTTCACAACAGTTAAAATATGGAAAGAGCCCAGATATAATCAACATATGAATGGATAAAGAAGAAGTAGTATATATACATACAATGGAATATTACTCATCCTCATGGAGGATGGAGTAATAAAAGAATGAATGAATGAATGAATGAATGAATGAAATCTTGCCATTTGCAATGATGTGGATGGAACTATGGGGTATTATGCTAAGTGAAATAAGTCAGTAAGAGAAAGACAAATACTGTATGATTTCACTGATATGTGGAATTTAAGAAATAAAACAGAGGGAAAGGGAAGGAAAAATAAAATTAGATGAAAATTGAGAAGAACATAAACCATGGGAGCCTCTTAACTATAGGAAACAAAGTGAGGGTTGCTGGAGTGGTAGGAGGGTGGGAGAATGGAGTAAGTGGGTGATGGGCCTAAGAAGGTCACTTGATGTAATGAGTACTGGGTGTTATTTGCAAAAGATGAATTGCTAAATTCTACCTCTGAAACTAATAAGAGAAGTCTATTGGGACTACATAAAATAAAAAGATTCTGCACAGTGTAGGAAACGATCAAAAAAATTAGAAGGCAATCTACAAAATGGCAGAAGATATTTGTAGATAATACCTCTGATAAATGATTGATATCCAAAATGTATAAAGAACTGATAGAACTCAAAGTCCAGAAAACAAATAATCCAATTAAAAAGTGGGCAGAAGAGCACCTGGGTGGCTCAGTTGGTTAAGTGACTGCCTTTGGCTAAGGTCATGATCCCAAAGTCCTGGGATCAAGTCCCACATTGGGCTCCCAGCACCACGGGGAGTCTGCTTCTCCCTCTGACCTTCTCCCATCACATGCTCTCTCTCTCTCTCAAATAAATAAAATCTTTTAAAAAAAGTGAACAGAAGGGGGTGCCTGGGTGGCTCAGTGGGTTAAGCCTCTGCCTTTGGCTCAGGTCATGATCCCGGGGTCCTGGGATCGAGCCCCGCATTGGGCTCTCTGCTCAGCAGGGAGCCTGCTTCCCTTCCTCTCTCTCTGCCTGCCTCTCTGCCTACTTGTGATCTCTCTCTGTCAAATAAATAAATAAATAAATAATCTTAAAAAAAAAGTAAACAGAAGACATGAACAGACATTTCTTCAATGAAGACATACAGATGGCCAAGAGGAACATGAAATGTAGTTCAACACCACTCATCCTCAGGGAAATGCAAATCAAAATTACAATGAAATATCACTTTACACTTGTCAGAATGGGTGAAATCAATGACACAAGAAACAACAGGTGTTGATAAGAATTAGGGAATGGGGAACCCTCTTGCACTATTGGTGGAAATACAAACTTGTGCATCTACTGTGGTAAACAGTATAGAGGGTCCTCAAAAAATTAAAAAGAAAACTATCCTAAAACCCAGTAATTGCACTACTGGGTATTTATCCAAAGAATATAAAAACACTAATTCAAAAGGATACATGCACCCCCTAAGTTCATAGCAGCATTATTTGTAATAGCCAAATTATGAAAGCAGCACATGTATCCATTGATAGATGGATATATAAAGACATGGTATGCATGTATGAGTCTACATATATGTATACATACATACACACATACATACAATGAAATATTATATTTCACCATAAAAAGTGAAATCTTGTAATTTGCAAAAAACATGGATGGACCTAGAGAATATTATACTAAGTGAAATAATACAGAGAAAGAAAAATGCCATATGATTTCACTCATATGTGGAATTTAAGAAATAAAACAAATGAGCAGAGGGAAAAAAGAGAGGCAAACCAAGGTAACAACAGTTAAGGCACACTCTTAACTATTAAGAAAAACTGATGGTTACTAGAGGTTGGGGGATGTGTTAGATAGGTGTTGGGGATTAAAGAGTACACTTATCATGATGAGCCCTGTATAATGTATCATTGTTGAATCACTATTTGTACATCTGAAAATATATGTTAACAATACTGAACTTAAAATAAAAAGCTTAGTAAAAAAAGATATAAATATGTTTTAAAAAGTTACCTAGATGATTTCAATTCATAATGAGGACGGATACCGATAACTGTGGCCTCCCACAGTTATTTCCTAGAAACTTCTACTTATGTCTGGGTGCCAGGGACATATCTTGGAACTACCTGGATCCTGAAAACACCTAGCATCAATAACCTAATTATTCTAAAATGAGAAAGAGTGAAGGTTACTCGGAGAATATGTCCGAAGTTTGGCAACCAAGACAAATCTTAGTACCTGGATGTTCTTCAACCCCAAGGGGCCCACCCAGTGTGAATACCATTTATTGATTCTCTGCAATATTTTGATATTGATTTTGAATATTGATTCTCTGTACAATGGGAGGCCCTGCTGCTATTCAGTTCTTGGAATTGACAGACATTCCAAGAGCATATCATACATGCCCTTTTATCTTACCCTTGCTTAAGCTGCCATCCATAACTTGCAGCCAACAGAATATTAATTAGGACACAGCCAAATCATTCATTTTTCTTGATTTCTCTGTATCTGTCAAGGTATGAATGTTTGCTCAGGACCACACCTGCAAGTAATGTGTTTAATAAGAACATATTCATCAGTGGTATTTACAGTTCTGATATTTTTCTTGTTCTTTTTAATCTAAAGGTACACCCCTTGGACTTCCCAGTTCAGCTAAACATCTGGCCACAGTTATCTGGAGGACACTTATGCCCACACCCCACTTGCTTCTCCTCTTTGGAATTTTCCTGACACCCCCCCCCCCCCCCCCACCAATCCCACCTGTGCAACCTCTTACACCTCCTCCTACCTCAGGCCACTCTCCTGTTCTAGAACTGAACACTGATCATGTTAAGCTGATTTACTTTTAATCTAATATTAATATATTGTCATTGTAGTGATTGATAATACCCTTATCACGCTCCTTAGTTTTGTGATCTCAGGGCTAAACTTCTTTCTTTTTCTTTGAAAATATTTTCATGCCCTGCCTTCCATTTTAAGTACCATCTTGATCAATAAATGATCTTTACAGAGAATACACATTTGTTGCAAAAAACTCAGAATGTAGAAGTACATAAATAAAAAAGTAGAAGTTACCTGCCTTCCAGTGGCTTCTACAACCTGTGGTTGGTTTCTGAATGAGGATGTTCCAGGGTGTAGGCTTCCTGAGGCAACAACTGCTCCTATAAACTGTAGCGAGGTAGTTCAGGGATGTGGGTTTATGGATGAACATAAGATCCATCCCTATCTGAGTTCAAATTCCTACCCCTTCTGCCACTAGCTCTTCCAAATTGGATATGTTATTTCAGCTTTCCATGCCTGCTTCTTTATCTTTAAAGTACAAGATGATTATGGCAATTCAAATTGGCAATGAAGAAGTCAAAATCTCTGTCTTTGCAGAAGACATAACAATTTTCCATAACAATATGGAAAATCCAAAAGACACCACCCCCAAACTACTAGAACTCATACAGCAATCCAGTAATGTGACAGGATACAAAATCAATGTACAGAAATCAGTTGCTTTCTTATACACTAATAATGAAAACACAGAAAGGGAAATGAGAGAATTGATTCCATTTACTATAGCACCAAGAACCATAAGATACCTGGGAATAAACCTAACCAAAGAGGTAGATGATCTGTACTCGAGGAACTACAGAACACTCATGAAAGAAATCAAAGAAGACACAAAAAGAAGGAAGACCATTCCATGCTCTTGGATCGGAAGAATAAACATTGTTCAAATGTCTATACTGCCTAGAGTAATCTACACTTTTAATGCCATCCCAATGAAAATTCCACCAGAATTTTTCAAAGAGCTGGAACAAACAATCCTAAAATTTGATGCAATCAGAAGAGAGCCTGAATTGCTAAGGAAATGTTGAAAAAGAAAAACAAAACTGGGGCATCATGTTGCCTGATTTCAGCCTTTATTACAAAGCTGTGATCACTAAGACAGCATGGTACTGGAACAAAAACAGACACATAGACCAGTGGAACAGAGTAGAGAGCCCAGATATGGACCCTCAACTTTATGGTCAACTAATCTTTGACAAAGCAGGAAAAAATATCCAGTGGCAAAAGGACAGTCTCTTCAATAAATGGTGCTGGCATAATTGGACAGCTATATGTAGAGGAAGGAAACTCAACCATTCTCTTACACCATACACAAGGATAAACTTGAGATGGATAAAAGACCTCAATGTGAGGCAGGAATCCATCGAATTCCAGAGGGGAACATAGGCAGTAACCTCTTCGATATCAGCCACAGCAACTTCTTTCAAGATATGTCTCCAAAGGTGAAGAAACAAAAGCAAAAATGAACTTTTCGGACTTCATCAAGATCAAAAGCTTCTGCACAGCAAAGGAAACAGTCAACAAAACAAAGAGGCAACCCACAGAATGGGAGAAGATATTTGCAAATGACACTATAGACAAAGGGTTGATATCTAGGATTTATAAAGAACTCCTCAAAATCAACACACACAAAACAGATATCACGTCAAAAAATGGGCAGAAGACATGAACAGACACTTCTCCTAAGAAGACATACAAATGCCTAACAGCCACATGAAAAAATGTTCATCATCACTAGCCATCAGGGAGATTCAAATCAAACCCTCATCAAGATATCACCTTTCACCTGTTAGAATGGCCAAAATTAACAAGACAGTAAACTACATGTGTTGGAGAGGATGTGGAGAAAGGGGAACCCTTTTACAGTGTTGGTGGGAATGCAAGTTGGTGTAGCCACTTTGGAGAACAGTGTGGAGATTCCTTAAGAAATTAAAAATAGAGCTACCCTATCACCCTACAATTGCACTAGTGGGTATTTATCCCAAAGAGACAGATGTAGTGAAAAGAAGGGCCATCTATACACCAATGTTCATACCAGCAATGGCCACAGTTGGCAAACTGTGGAAAGAACTAAGATGCCCTTCAATGGACAATGGATAAGGAAGATGTGGTCCATATATACTATGGAGTTTATGCCTCCATCAGAAAGGATGAATACCCAACCTTTGTATCAACATGGATGGGACTGGAAGAGATTATGCTGAGTGAAATAAGTCAAGCAGAGAGAATCAATTATCATATGGTTTCACTTATTTGTGGAGCATGAGAAATAACACGGAGGACATGGGAAGATGGAGAGGAGAAGGTAGTTGGGGGAAATTGGAGTTGGAGATGAACCATGAGAGACTGTGGACTCTGAGAAACAATCTGAGGGTTTTGGAGGAGAGAGGGTGGGAAGTTGGGTGAGCCTGGTGGTGGTTATTGTGGAGGGCATGTATTGCATGGAGCACTGGGTGTGGTGCATTAACAATTAATTCTGGAACACTGAAAAGAAATTAAAAAAAAAATTTTTTTTTTTAAAGAAAGAAAATACTTTCTGGTCCTGTGTATAGTCAGTGGGGAAGAGTGCATAGAAGCTGGTAGTGAGAAGTAGTTAATGTGATATTTTCTCTTTTTTAGTCATTTCCTTTCTTTTCCCCATCTCAGATGGATCTAGAGTCTTGACTCCTACTGAGCAATGGTCTCAGGGAAGAATTCCAATGTAGGGTCCAGATTCCCACCCAGACTTGCACCATAACCTTGGCCTCCCCTGGTTTACTGGCAAATTACTATGAGCATGATGAAAATGGGCACAGTGTCCAGTGCACCAGGCCTTGCACACTGCTTCTTATCACCAGACCATCTGCCAGTACATCCTTACTCTGACTTGCCTGATTCTGAGATGAACACTTGTTGGCCTCAAGATGACACCTCAATCCTGGATCTCCAACCTATGGCTTTTGATGAGTTCCATCTCAACCTCTTGAACTCAACTGAAAGTTGTGACTCAGGCTTGGGATCCTCATTCTTTGGTGGTTTCTCCACACGGCAACTGCCTGTTCATTTCTGCTCTAGGCCTCAGGGAGTGGGACTCCCATAGATCAAGGGCCCATGAACTTACTTGAATGTCATTTATCTTCCAAGCCCTTGATTCAGAAAAATGCTGCATATTTATGCTCCTGAATTTTAAGCTCATGAAATTGATGAGTGAGACCATTAGAGCAGTAGCTATAGATAAACCTTATTCAGACCTAGTCATTTTGGTACTGTTCTAAGTGCTTTGAGCCTAAGCACTCTGGATTCAGAGTCCAGGTAAGAAAACTGTAAGCTTTTATCCTTCCCTTATGCCCAGGTTCTTACAAGGGACATAATAGATATTTTTGGGTGCACTAAGGGCCAGAAATTGAGGGAGAGCTGCACAATTGGTCATCTTTTTCCAGGGTGGGCTCCACCATTGGACACCACCTGTTTTCAATCCAACTCTAATCACCCCCAGACCCTCTCTGCCTCTGTGAACTTGGACCAAAGTCATTTTACATGTGCAGGAAGAGTGGGATTTTGATGAGTTGGACATCTGCCAGGTATATAAATGAATGCCATAAAGAGGGATTGAGTGTGTTTATGGAGTCTTTATTTCCTCCTCCACCTATGCATGACACAGGTCTGTCCTTGAAAGAAGTACAAACCCCATCTGCTACTTGTCAATGAAGGACAGAGGGCTTGGTTACTCAAAGAACCTTCTCTCTTGGGTGGCAGGCGACCAAGGATTGTGCAAGCACTGGGTGGTCCCAGGTTGGGGCTGGACAATTTTACACCATTACATCTTTTCAGTTTGTATCTACCCATATCTTATCAGGGGTAAATAGCAA
This sequence comes from Lontra canadensis, assembly GCF_010015895.1. Lineage (NCBI taxonomy): Eukaryota > Metazoa > Chordata > Mammalia > Carnivora > Mustelidae > Lontra > Lontra canadensis. Next base: position 857,102 of record NW_022631193.1, on the reverse strand, counting down.
TGAAAATTCCTTGTCTGAAATGATAGTAATTAAGGAACTTATTTCCTCTCTGCTCTGGCTTCTCTTTACCCCTACCTTTCTCTTTAGAATGAGAAAATTGACTGTGATACCCTGTTCAAAGACTCACTTCTGAGGAAAATCTTTTCTCAACAATCCAGAAAATCAGTCCATTCGAGCATGCCCCATGCCAGTGAAAACACATGTTTTGTTGTAATACATTTGCCTTTGCTTTCAGATGTGTTTGTTCCTGGTCTGTATCCTGCATCTTGAGGTTTTAGAAGGTAGAAACACTTTTGTCTACTTAGTTACAAAACAGATACAATTGCATGGAAACTTCATCATGGTCTTTTGTCAGAAGTGTAGACAGCAAGTTGGAGATAATGGCCCTCTGTTATCTTGGGCATCAGCCAGGAGACACTAAGTACTGCTGTTATAATAAGTGACTCGATGGTGTCAGAAGCTACAACAATAGAGATTTATTTCTTGCTCACACTTATGTGGGTCATCTGCAAGTCTTGTCTAAGTCATATTAACCTGGGACCCAAGCTGATGGAGAAGATGCTATCTGAAGAATTGCTGGTTGTCATGGTAGAGGGAAAACAGAGCATGGAAATTAACACCACTGAACTGTGCAATTAAAAATGGTTAAGATAATAAATTTTTACCTTACATGTATTTTACCATAATAAAAAAAATGAAGGGAGAAAGAGGAACCATATACCAACTACACACTAGCTTCTGCTGAAAAGTAGAACACACCTTTCTGCTCACATTTTATTATTCAGAGAAAGTCATATGACTAAGTTTATTGTCAGTGAGACATGGAAGTATAATCTATCCCAACAGAGAGTCAATGAGTCTCTGGAAATAATAATACATTCTCCCAGACCCTGGTTAGATCCAAGCGCAAGTCCTTGGTATTACTCTTAAGAACTGGTGAGGTGGGGGTGGCAAGAGGTAGAGCTAACCTTCTGTGGTTCTGAGGGCAATTGGTGGTGGGCAATAAGCACTAGAGGGAATTAGGAGATCCAGATCAGCTCTCATTCAATGTTAGCCAAGTTTTGCACATTCTCTGAGCCTCAGATTCCTCATGCTACAAAGAGATTAGATTAAACAAGTGCTGATGTTGGTGTCAGCTGGAGCTAATTACAACTATGTGGACAGCCCAGATCCATCAGGGAAATGACTAATAGCAGAGAACAAAATGAAATACGGTGGGAACTTTCCTCCATGCCCTTACCAGCACATGACCCTGGAAGTTGTACCTCTTCCATACTTTGGAATACTTTCCCCCAGCTTGGTGTTTTTCTCTTTTTTCTCTCCTTCCTCAAAACCTGCTAAGAATTCCTTAGAGGATTCTATGAAGGGAGAGTGTCTTATAGTTTTTGGTTCACACACTCATGCCTTATCTTCCCAACCATCTATAATCTTCTTGAAAGTTGACATGTAAGTCTCTCACTTCCTTTTATTGAGCTTCCTACTACTCTTCTTCTTCTTCTTCATTTCCTGCCATATCTTCACAGAGCTGGAGTCAAACACAGTTTTTAAAGCACCAGTTACAATTTGCAGGCTCTACCACACTTGGTTCTCATGCCATTACCATAAGGAAGATTTATTATTTCTCTCACAATAGCATCTGCCTCAAAGCTCTTCTGTCAATCCAGTGAAATGTGAAACATCTTGTACATTGTTTGGCCCAAAGTAAATGATCAAGAAGTAGCAGGTGCTATGATTATTATTACTATTACTGTTAAAGAAACTGAGGTTCAGATGGGCCAAGTAATGGCACATATTGCAGTTAGTAAGTGCAGACTGAATTTGAATCCAGGCTTTTCTGATTCCAAAGCCCAGTACTGTAATCTGTGGAACCACTAGCTAAATATCTCTGTTTCTGTCTCTCCTGGGTGTATGTTGGATTGCCTTCCCCACTCTCTAAGTGCAGTAGTATGACCATGTGATGGCTTTCTTTGGTTAAGAAGCGACATTTGTGGGTACCTGGGGGGCTCAGTGGGTTAAAGCCTCTGCCTTTGGCTTGGGTCTTGATTCAAGGGTCCTGGGATTGAGCCCCGCATCGGGCTCTCTGCTGGGCAGGGGGCCTGCTTCCTCCTCTCTCTCTGCCTGCTGCTCTGCCTACTTGTGATCTCTGTCCAATAAATAAATAAAACCTTAAAAAAAGGAAGTGACATTTGTCACTTGAAGGTGGAAACTTTAGAAACCCAAGGTGCCCCATATTTGTTTCTTACCACAGCTGTGTAAATGAGCTCAAGGGTAAGATGAAACCCCTGTCAGGCCTGGTTGCTGAGTTGTAAAGATGAGCAGAGTGCTTTTGTTAATGAATTCCAGGTATGAAACAGGAGGGAAGAATAAACATTTGTTGTTTCAGTCCACTGGGATGTAGAGGTTGTTTGGCACTGCAGCATAACTTAATTCAAGTGACTGATAGACTCAGGAAGAAATGTTTATGCAAATATTGACATATCCTTTTGAAGATCTATGATATTGATCCCTCTCAATGATGCTGTTTTCTTGTTATTACAATCAATATTTATCTTTTCATTAACAAAACTTATACTGGTAGGCCAGGGATTCTAAATAGGAAGGTACCATCCCCTGAAGAGTGTTTTGGGGATTTATAGAGGTGTTTTAGAATTGTTATAGTTATTATTAGTGTTGGTGGTAGTACATGACATTTAGTGGGCAATAGAGATGCTGGACGTCTTGCAATTTTGGGGACATATTTGAAAAACAAAGATTTGCCCTACATCTCTCATGACTCTAGAATGCCCAGGAGGACACTCACATTAATCAGAAGCTTATATTTATTATTGTCTAGAATCAAACTCAGTTTTATATATAAATACAAAGCATGTGGGGACATGGCTTTTGGACTGAATTTTCCAAGCATGCAATTTTCATGTAAAGAGGACTAAACATTTTGCTTAGAACTTTACTGAGAGCCATTCATTTTGGAAGGCTCCATCATCCATAGCAACAGCATTCATGGTAATTTGAGGGGCTGAAACATTACATACACCTGCCCCAGTTGGACTTTGTTGCTCTGGAATTCACTGTGGTTCTATGCATATTTAGCCTTATTTTAAAATGTCATACTGTCTCCCCTTAATCCAATCTCTTAAATCTAGTCATCTGGCTTCTTTCTTTTTTTTTTTTTTTAATTTATTTTCAGCATAACAGTATTCATTGTTTTTGTACCACACCCAGTGCTCCATGCAGTCCGTGCCGTCACTAATACCCACCACCTGGTTCCCCCAACCTCACACCCCCCCACCTCTTCAAACCCTTCAGATTGTTTTTCAGAGTCTATAGTCTCTCATTGTTCACCTCCCCTTCCAATTTCCCCCAACTCCCTTCTCCTAACTCCCCATGTCCTCCATGCTATTTGTTACGTGCCAAAAATAAGTGAAACCATATGATAATTGACTCTCTCTGCTTGACTTATTTCACTCAGCATAATCTCTTCCCGTACCGTCCATGTTGCTACAAAAGTTGGGTATTCATCCTTTCTGATGGAGGCATAATACTCCATAGTGTATATGGACCACATCTTCCTTATCCATTTGTCCATTGAAGGGCATCTTGGTTCTTTCCACAGTTTGGCAACCGTGGCCATTGCTGCTATAAACATTGGGGTCCAGATGGCCCTTCTTTTCACTACATCTGTATCTTTGGGGTAAATACCCAGTAGTGCAATGGCAGGGTCATAGGGAAGTTCTATTTTTTAATTTCTTGAGGAATCTCCACACTGTTCTCCAAAGAGGCTGCACCAGCTTGCATTCCTACCAACAGTGTAAGAGGGTTCCCCTTTCTCCACATCCCCTCCAACACATGTTGTTTCCTGTCTTGCTAATTTTGGCCATTCTATCTGGTGTAAAGTGATATCTCAATGTGGTTTTAATTTGAATCTCCCTGATGGCTAGTGATGATGAACATTTTTTCATGTGTCTGATAGCCATTTGTATGTCTTCATTGGAGAAGTGCCTGTTCATATCTTCTGCCCATTTTTTGATATGATTGTCTGTTTTGTGCGTGTTGAGTTTGAGGAGTTCTTTATAGATCCTGGATATCAATCTTTTGTCTTTACTGTCATTTGCAAATATATTCTCCCATTCCGTGGGTTGCTTCTTTGTTTTGTTGACTGTTTCCTTTGCTGTGCAGAAGCTTTTGATCTTGATGAAGTCCCAAAAGTTTATTTTGGCTTTTGTTTCCTTTGCCTTTGGAGACATATCTTGAAAGAAGTTGCTGTGGTTGATATTGAAGATATTACTGCCTATGTTTTCCTCTAGGATTCTGATGGATTCCTGTCTCATGTTGAGGTCTTTTATCCATTTCGAGTTTGTCTTTGTATATGGTGTAAGGGAATGGTCGAGTTTCATTCTTCTACATATAGCTACCCAGTTTTCCCAGCACCATTTATTGAAGAGACTGTCTTTTCCCCACTGTATATTTTTTCCTGTTTTGTCGAAGATTAACTGACCATAGAGTTGAGGGTCCATATATAGGCTCTCTACTCTGTTCCACTGGTCTATGTGTCTGTTTTTATGCCAGGACCATGCTGTCTTGGTGATCACAGCTTTGTAGTAAAGCTTGAAATCAGGTAACGTGATGCCCCCAGTTTTATTTTTGTTTTTCAACATTCCCTTAGCTATTTGGGGTTTCTTCTGGTTCCATACAAATTTTTGGATTATTTGCTCCAGCTCTTTGAAAAATGCCAGTGGAATTTTTATTGGAATGGCATTAAAAGTATAGATTGCTCTAGGCAGTATAGACATTATAACAAAGTTTATTCTTCCGATCCAAGAGCATGGAATGGTCTTCCATCTTTTTGTGTCTTCTTCAATTTCTTTCATGAGTGTTCTGGAGTTCCTCGAGTACAGATCCTTTACCTCTTTGGTTCGGTTTATTCCCAGGTATCTTATGGTTCTTGGTGCTATAGTAAATGGAATCGATTCTCTAATTTACCTTTCTGTATTTTCACTGTTATTGTATAAGAAAGCCACTGATTTCTGTACATTGACTTTGTATCCTGCCACGTTACTGAATTGTTGTATGAGTTCTAGTAGTTTGGGGGTGGAGTCTTTTGGGTTTTCCATATAAAGAATCATGTCATCTGTGAAGAGAGAGAGTTTGACTTCTTCATTGCCAATTTGGATACCTTTTATTTCTCTTTGTTGTCTGATTGCTGTTGCTAGGACTTCTAATACTATGTTGAACAAGAGTTGTGAGAGTGGGCATCCTTGTCGTATTCCTGATCTCAGCGGGAAGGCTGCAAGCTTTTTCCCATTGAGGATGATATTTGCTGTGGGTTTTTCATAGATAGATTTGATGAAGTTCAGGAATGTTCCCTCTATCCCTATACCTTGAAGGGTTTTAATCAGGAACGGATGCTGGATTTTGTCAAGTGCTTTTTCTGCATCAATTGAGAGGACCATGTGGTTCTTCACTCTTTTCTTATTAATTTGTTCTATCACATTGATTGATTTGTGAATGTTGAACCATCCTTGTAGCCCAGGGATGAATCCCACCTGGTCATGGTGGGTAATCTTTTTAATGTGCCGTTGAATCCTGTTTGCTAGGATCTTGTTGAGAATCTTAGCATCCATATTCATCAGTAATATTGGTCTGAAATTCTCCTTTTTGGTAGGGTCTTTGCCTGATTTGGGGATCAGGGTAATGCTGGCTTCATAGAAAGAGTCTGGCAGTTTTCCTTCTGCTTCAATTTTTTGAAACATCTTCAGGAGAATAGGTGTTATTTCTTCTTCGTAAGTTTGGTAGAATTCCCCAGGGAATCCGTCAGGTCCTGGGCTCTTGTTTTTTGGGAGGTTTTTGATAGCTCTTCAATCTCATTACTAGATATCAGTCTATTTAGGTTGTCAATTTATTCCTGGTTCGATTTTGGGAGTTTATAGTTTTCCAGGAATGCATCCATTTCATCTAGGTTGCTTAGCTTATTGGCATATAACTGTTGATAATAACTTCTGATGATTGTTTCTACTTCCTTGGTGTTAGTTGTGATCTCTCCCTCTTCATTCATAATTTTATGAATTTGGGCTTTCTCGCTTTTCTTTTGGATTAGTGTGGCCAATGGTTTATCGATATTATTGATTCTTTCAAAAAACCAGCTTCTAGTTTCATTGATACGTTCTACTGTATTTTTGGTTTCTACCTCATTGATCTCAGCTCTAATCTTGATTATTTCCCTTCTTATGTGTGGAGTTGGTTTGATTTGTTGTTGATTCTCCAGTTCTTTAAGGTGTAGAGACAGCTGCTGTGTTCTGGATTTTTCAGTTTTTTTGAGGGAGGCTTGGATGGCTATGTATTTCCCCCTTAGGACCACCTTTGTTGTATCCCATAGGTTTTGGACCGAAGTGTCTTCATTCTCATTGGTTTCCATGAATTGTTTAAGTTCTTCTTTGCTCTCCTGGTTGATCCAAGCATTCTTAAGCAAGGTGTTCTTTAGCTTCCAGGTGTTTGAGCTCCTTCCAAACTTTTCCTTGTGATTGAGCTCCAGTTTCAAAGCATTGTGATCTGAGAATATGCAGGGAATAATCTCAGTCTTTTGGTATCGGTTGAGTCCTGATTTGTGACCCAGTATGTGGTCTATTCTGGAGAAGGTTCCATGTGCACTTGAGCAGAATGAGTATTCTGTTGTTTTAGGGTGGAATGTTCTGTATATATCTGTGAGGTCCATATGTCCAAGGTGTCATTCAATGCTCTTGTTTCTTTATTGATTTTCTGCTTCGATGATCTGTCTATTTCTGAGAGAGGCGTGTTAACATCTCCTACTTTTAATGTATTCATATCAATATGACTCTTTATCTTGATTAACAGTTTTCTTATGCAATTGGCTGCTCCCATATTGGCGGCATAGATATTTACAATTGTTAGATCATCTTGGTGGATAGTCCCTTTAAGAATTATGTAGTGTCCTTCTGTATCTCTGACTACAGTCTTTAGTTTAAAATCTAATTTATCTGATATGAGAATCGCTACTCCGGCCTTCTTTTGAGGCCCATTGGCATGAAAGATGCTTCTCCATCCCTTCACTTTCAGTCTGGGTGTATCTTTAGGTTCAAAATGGGTCTCTTGTAGACAAAATATGGATGGGTCCTGTTGTTTTATCCAATCTGCAATCCTGTGCCATTTTATTGGCACATTTAGGCCATTCACATTGAGAGTGATTATTGATAGATACGTTTTTATTGACATCATGTTACCTTTGAAGTCTTTCTTTCTGTAGATTGTCTCTATATTTCTGTTCAATGCTCTTCTTAGGATTTTTCCTCTTTTATAGAACCCCCCTTAATATTTCGTGCAGTGTTGGCTAGGTGGTTGCATAGTCTTTTAAGCCTTGCCAGTCTTGGAAACTCTTTATCTGTCCATCCATTTTGAATGTCCGTCTTGCTGGATAAAGTATTCTTGGCTGCATGTTCTTCTCATTTAGTGCCCTGAATATATCTTGCCAGACCTTTCTGGCTTGCCAGGTCTCTGTGGACAGGTCTGACATTATTATGATGGGCTTTCCTCTGTAAGTAAGGAGCCTCTTTCCTAGTGGCTTTCAAGAGATTATACCTACAATTATGATTCCTCAATTTGACTGTCAGGTGCCTTGATGTTCTTCTGGAATCTATAATCTTGGGTGGAGACCTTTCGGTCTCTAGTACATGAACGCTGGTTCCATTCGCGAGATTGGGAAAATTTTCAGGAAGAACTTGTTCCACTATGTCTTCTAGACTTCTTTCTTTCTCCTCCCCTTCAGGGATTCCAATGATTCTGACGTTGGAACGTTTCATGGCATCATTTATTTCCCTGATTCTGTTTTCGTGGCTTCTAAGCTGTTTGTTCCAGGCTTCCTCTTGACCCTTTCTCTCTATCTGTTTGTCCCCCAGATCACTAATTCTATCTTCTGTCTCAGTCACCCTAGCTTTGAGAGAATTTAGATTAGATTGGAATTCATTGAGAGCTTTGTGAACCTCTTCCCTTGTAGCTTTTAGCTCTGCCCTAACATTGTGAACATCCTGTCTGGTCGCTTTCAGCTTGGCCCTAATCAATTCCGTTTGGTCTCCATGGCTTTCTCCAACCTAGCTATTGCCTGGATAATTGTTAGCCTGAATTCTCTTTCCGACATATTGTCTATGTTGATAGCCATTAGCTCTGTTGCAGAAGGTCCATCCTCTGTATTTTTCTTTTGTTGGACATTCCTCCTCCTAGTCATTTTGGTGAGAGATGACTGAACAGATGTAGCTGGTTGTATCGATCGTGGTACCGTCTGGGTGCACCCTGGAACGCTTCTGAGCAATCAGGATTCCCCACCCAAATGAGAGAAAAAAGAAAAGAAAAAGAAAAAAAAGAGAGAGAGAGAGAGACAGGAAAGAAAGGGAAGATGAAAGAGAAGGTTCAGCCCAAATGGGCCCCAAGGTAAGATTTATGAGGTATACAAACAAAAACGGACAAACAAAAAGACTGATAACAGTATATAACAAGAGAAAAAAAATACATATGCAAATAAAGGAAGAACCTTGTCAAAAAGAACCCCAAGTGTAAGATTTATATACTTTCAGGACAGATACGAAAACACAGAAACACTGGTGGAAGAAAAAGATGGGTGAGTGGTTATAAATTCTCAGTGTGGGCAAGGAAGGTTGTTTTGATTCTTCCTGGATGTTTCTTGATATCTTTGTTAAAGGACTCAACTTTCCTAGGCTAAAGGGGGATTAAAAATTGGTTTACTTATAGGGGTAGTATTGATTGGGGAAAGGGGATTACTTTGAAGTTTAACTCTATATGAATATTAGAAAATAAAAATAAAAAAGGAATAAACGACAAAACTAAGCTAAAATTAAAAAAAATTCCAAAAATAGAAATGCAAAAGAAAAACACAGGTGTATGTATCAAAAAGTTCAGGTTAGGTTAGAAGGTTATTATGGAGTTTGATGTACTGGACAGCTTGCTGTGATGGTAAATAGGTTAAAAAATTATCTATATAAAGAAATGAGCCAGAATAGTGGGAACAAATTAAAAAATAATAGTTGTCCTATGAAGTAGTGGTGGTGGTTCTCTTGTAGTCTTTTTTTTTTTTTTTTTCTTTTTCTTTCCTGGTTGGTTTTCTGGGGGAAGGGCCTGCCACGTGGGTTTTCAGTCAATGATGTTCCCTGAGTTAAGTCCTCCAGTCCCCCTCAAGGGGGTGGGCTCTGAGGAAACCGGTTTTTTCAGGCTTTTGTTCTCTGGAGGTTTTTATGTTAGTTCACCTTTTTTTTTTTTTTTTCCTCTCACCTTGACCGCTTTTGATGGTTTTTGTAGGTTTAGAGGAAAGCAAACTGCACCCTGACCTCCCTCTCAGAGAGAAGCCTCAGTCTGTTCTTCTGTGGGTGTTGCAGAGCCCATATAAATCCCCCCTTGGCGGTTGGCAGAGCAGGTTCCAAGTCACGGTCCCTGGGGACGCAGGATCTTCTGCTGCAGCTGTTTGGGCAGCTCCAGACCGCCAGAGAGGTTTCAAGCAGCGATCGCACACTGAGATTTTCCCGCTGGCCCGGGCTGGGAGTGCCTGGTCTTTCTGGGTCTAAGAGTGCCCGGCTTGCGCGCACCTCTTTCATGGGAGGCTGTGGGTCACGATCCTGTCTCAGGCTCTGAGAATGGGGCGCTGGCCCGAAAGCACCAGGCTGGGCCTTCACGCACCTCTCTTAGGGGAGAGTTTTGGGAGCGCGTCTTAGGCTCTGAAACAATGGCGCGTGTCAAAGAGCACCAGCTGGGCCTTTGTACCTCTCTCAGGGGAGAATGAGGGGCGCACGCATCTTAGGCTCTGTAGCAGGGCTCGAGCGTTCTGCTGTCTGGCGTGGCTCCCATCCCCTCACAGCGTCAGAACCCATGCAATCTCGGGCGCGCTGGCTGCTCAGTGACCAAGACCTGGTTTCTTCACCGCACTCTCTCTGGCTCAGCGCCAGGGCAGGCTGTCCTGGGACCGGGGACTTACGCTCCTGTCCCTAGCCACCCCGATTCCCACAATTTCCCCCGTGCGATCTTTTGCTCTTTTGGAGTGCTTTCAACCAGTCTCCAAGTTAATGCTGGTCCCCAGGCACAGGGCACTCTCGCTCGTATTAGGGGTATTACTTTCCAACCGGTCACCTCTGGTGGGTCCCTCCCCCTTTTGTTTATCTTCCGATATCAGTCTGCCTTTCCCACTCTGCTTTACCTGCCCACTGGCGCCTTCTGCCCCTGTAGAGATCCAGACGTGTATAATTCTGATCTCAGGCTGATCTGATGGGTGATTGGAGTTCTTTGGTAGGTAATCAGCTCACTTTAGGGTACAGGTAGAAAAGGCGCCTCCTCCTACTTCCCTGCCATCTTGTCCCCCCTCCTTTTTGAGTGTTTTTAACCAGACTCCAAGATAATGCTCGTCTCCAATCACAGGGCACTCTCCTATTGGGGTATTACTTTCCAATGGGTCACTTCTGGTGGCTCCCTCCTCCTTCTGTTTATCCTCCAATATCAGTCCAATTGAGTTGTTCCCAGTATGCTTTACCTCTTGACTGGCGTCTTCTGCCCCCATAGAGATCCAGAAGTGTATAATCCTACATCTCAGGCTGATTTTATGGGTGTTCAGAGTGTTCTGATAGATAATTAGCTCACTTTAGGGGACGGGTTGAAACAGGGTCTCCTCCTTCTCTGCCATCTTGCCCCTCCCCTTTAAGTGTATTTCTTTAAACTCTTCTACTTACTTTAAATCAACTGGCATCACTTTTTACATTTATAGGATTTTATGTCCTGATTCCTAACCTCAGTAATGTCCCATAAGCATTGCTGCATACTAATAGCACCTCCTTGGGATTGTATTAATTCCATTACAAGGGTGTGTTGTTGTTTATTCACCATCCTTTTCTGTCTGGGCATGGAGGCTGCTCCCAACTACTGGACACAATGGGGGATGCTTGCTAGAGTGGACTCTAGACAGTCTGGGAGCCAGCCTCCTGGGGAATACATTTCCTTTTGCCTGAAGTAGGTCCTCAAACCCAGGCTAGGTGATTTGACACCAGATGTTTGCACCTGACTAGGAAGCAGACAACTGGCTTCATTTTCCAAAACCTCTTTTTGCACTTGGATCTATACTTCATGTGGGTTGTGTGTTCAGCAGCTGAACTCCCAGAGTGCTCTGGGAATCCTGGAATGGGGACCTCTGCCTGAGCTTAGATGTTCTCAACTCCTGTTTCACGTGACCTTCCCCAGACATCCTGCTGCCTTTACCATTAAGGAGACTGCATCTTCCGACCATGACTGTGGCTTCCCTGCTGTACTCCTCAGGGTCTTAAGTCGTAGTCATGCATTGCTGAGGTGAACAGTTATGTGCAAGCTTTCTCTACATAAGGCTGTGTCCTTGGGTAGATTCCCTGAAATTGAATTATTTAAAGAGAATACAGAAACATTTCAAAGCTTTCCAGGCCTTTGTTCGTTGCATGTAAATATTTCCTCTTTGAACACCCACCCCCACACCTGTTTCTTGTTCTGCTTTTATCTTGGCCCCTATTTGTGTCTTTCTGATTTTCTGTATGTTTCTTTTCTTTTTTTCTTTTTTTTTGTTGTTGTTCTCATTTTTTTTTTAATTTTTTTTTTCAGCGTAACAGTATTCATTGTTTTTGCACCACACCCAGTGCTCCATGCAATAGGTGCCCTCCTTAATACCCACCACCTGGCTCCCCCCAACCTCCCACCCCCCGCCCCTTCAAAACCCTCAGGTTGTTTTTCAGAGTCCATAGTCTCTCATGGTTCACCTCCCCTTCCAATTTCCCTCAACTCCCTTCTCCTCTCCATCTACCTATGCCCTCCATGTTATTTGTTATGCTCCACAAATAAGTGAAACCATATGATACTTGACTCTCTCTGCTTGACTTATTTCACTCAGCATAATCTCTTCCAGTCTCATCCATGTTGATACAAAAGTTGGGTATTCATCCTTTCTGATGGAGGCATAATATGTTTCTTTTGCAGATTCATATTTCCCACTATTTGTCTATTTATCTGTGTGCTATTTCTACCCACAAACTCTTGATATACTGATTTCAGATTCAAATTTTCTAATCTAACAGCTCTTTTACTCCCAATGTCATAGGACTTCCAGCCCCCAACTCCCTTTATTATTATTTTTTAAAGACTTTATTTATTTATTTGACAGAAAGAGATCACAAGTAGGCAGAGAGGCAGGCAGAAGGAGAGAGGGAAGCAAGCTTCCTGCTGAGCAGAAAGCTCAGGGGGCTCAATCCCAGGACCCTTAGACCATGACCTGAGCTGAAGGCAGAGGCTTAACCCAATGAGCCACCCAGGTTCCCCTTTAAGTCTTGGTTTTGCATATAAATATATACATTCAAGGCATTTAAATTAGGTTTTATCAATAAAACATATCATATTTATCAATAAAATATATCAAAGATGATATGTAAGTCTTTACATAGATTCCAGATGAAGCTGAAAAACAATGTTTATTTTTTGCTATCTTTTCAAAAATCTTCATAGCAGATGAAAAAATAGCAAAATAAAAAAATTAAAAAAATTTAGATTACCTTTTAAATTCCAGTATAATTAACATACCGTGTAATTTCAGGTGTACAATATAGTGATTCAACAAATCCATACACCACACAGTGCTCATCACAAGTGCCTTCCTTAAGCCCTATTACCTGTTTCACCCATCCACCCCCACTCACCTCCCCTCTGGTAACCATCAGTTTGTTCCTAATAATGAAGAGTCTGTTTCTTGGCTTCTCTCTCTCTTTTATCCTTTGCTAATTTTTTTTTTTTTTTTTTAGTTTCTTAAATTCCCCATATGAGTGAAATTATATGGTATTTATCTTTCTCTGACTGACTTATTTTGCTTAGCATAATATTCTCTAAGTCCATCCATGTTGATGCAAATGGCAAGATTTCATTCTTTCTTACAGTTGAATAATATTCCATTGAATATCTTCTTTATCCATTCATCTATCGGTGGACATCTGGGCTGCTTGGCTATTGCAAATAATGCTTCTTTATAAACACAGGTTTGCATATTTTCTTTTGAATTAGTGTTTTGCATTTTGGGGGGTAAAAATTCCCAGTAGTGCAATTACTGGGTTGTCCAATATTTCTATTTTTAACTTTCTGAGGAGCCTCCATACCGTTTTCCACAGTGGCTGTACTGGTTTGCATTCCCACCAACAGTAAAACAGGGTCCCCCTTCTCCACATCATCACTAACATCTGTTGTTTCTTAGGTTTTTTATTTTAGCCATTCTGACAGGTATGAGGTGATATCTCATTGTAGTTTTGATTTGCATTTCTTTTATAATGATGAGTGATGTTGTGTATCTTTTCATGTATCTGTTGGCCATTTGTATGTCTTCTTTGGAGAAATGTCTGTTCATGTTTTCTGCCCATTTTTAAATTGGATTATTTGGTTTCTAGGTGTTGAGTTGCATCAGCTCTTTGTATATTTTGGATACTAACCCTTTACCAGATATGTTATTTGCAAATACCTTCTCCCATTCTGTAGGTTGCCTTCTAGTTTTGTTGATTGTTTCCTTTGCTGTGCAGAAATTTTTTATTTTGATGTAGCTTTAATCATTTATTTTTTATTGTGTTTCTCTTGCTTCAAGAGACATATCTGGAAATTGTTGTCAAAGCCTATGTCAGAGACATTACTGCCTGTGTTCTTTTCTAGGATTTTTATGGTTTCAGGCCTCACATTTAAGTCTTCAATCCATTTTGCATTTAAATTTGTGTATGGTGTAAGAATGGTGTAAGTATTGTCCAGTTTCATTCTTTTACATGTTGCTGTTTAGTTTTTCCAATACTGTTGAAGAAACTGTCTTTTTTTCCCATTGGATATTCTTTCCTGCTTTGTCAAAGATTAATTGACCATGTAAATGTGGGCTTATTTCTGACTTTTCTATTCTGTTCTGTTGATTTACGTGTTTGGGTTTGATTTTTTTTTTTTTTTTTTGGTGCTAGTACAATACTGTTTTTATTATTACAGCTTTGTAATATAACTCGAAGTCTAGAATTGTGGTACTTCTAGCTTTTCTTTTCTTTTTCAGGATTGCTTTGGCTATTAGGGGTCTTTTCTGGTCCATTTTAGGATTGTTTGTTCTAGCTCTGTGAAAAATGCCAATGGCATTTTGATAGGGATTGCATAAAATGTGTATGTTGCTTTGGGTAGCATTGGTATTTTAACAATATTTGTTCTTCTAGTCCCTAAGCATGGAGTGGTTTGCCATTTCTTTGTGTCATCTTTAATTTTTTTTTATCAGCATTTTATAGTTTTCAGAGTTCAGGTCTTTCCCCTCTTTGGTTAGGTTTATTCCTACATGTTTTATTATTTTCAGCAGTCCCACTATGACTTTTGATTGGAACATTTAGCCCATTTATATTCAAAGCTATTATTGATAAGTATGTAGTTATTGCCAATTTGTTACTTGTTTTAAGGTTGTTTTGTAGTTCTTCTCTTTGCCCTCATCTCTTGCTCTCTTCTCTTGTGGTTTAATGGTTTTCTTTAGTGGTGTGCTTGGATTCCCTTCTTTTTATTTTTTGCATATCTATTACAGGTTTTGTTTTGCAGTTACCATTATGTTTATATATACTATCCTATGCATGTAGCAGTGTATATTAATTTTATGGCTAAGTTTGAATCCATTCTAAAAGCACTACATTTTTACACACACCCCCATTTTAAGTGCAGGGTATCATACTTTACATCCTTTCATTTTGTGAATCCATTAATTGACTTTTAGAGATTTAATTTATTTTACTGCTTTTGTGCTTGTACTGGTTTTATAAGTGATTAGCCCACGAGTTTTAGTATGAGTATAGTACCTGGGAAATATTTTCCTTTCCTACTTTTCTTCTGCTTATGGTTTTTCCTTCCCACTCAAAGAATCCCCCTTATCATTTCTTGTACAGCTCATTTAGCAGTGATAAATTCCTTTAACTTTCATTTGTTTGGCAAATCCCTTCTCTCTCTTTCTATTCTGGATGATCTCCTTGCTAGATAGAGTATTCTTGGTTACAAGTTTTTTCCTTTTAGCACTCTGAGTATATCATGCCACTCTTTGTGGCCCAAAAAATTTCTGCTGAAAAATCAGCTGACAGCCTTATTGGGTTTGCCTTGTATGTAACTATTTTCTCTTGTTGTTTTTTAAAATTCTTTTTTTTTTTTTAACATCAATTGGGTGATGGGCATTAAGAAGGGCACTTGAGAAATAAGTCAAGCAGAGAGAGTCAATTATCATATGGCTTCACTTATTTGTGTAGCATAACAAATTGCATGGAGGACAAGGGGATTTAGAGAGGAGAAGGGAGTTGAGGGAAATTGGAAGGGGAGGTGAACCATGAGAGACTATGGACTCTGAAAAACAATCTGAGGGTTTTGAAGTGGCGGGGGGGTGGGAGGTTGGGGGAACCAGGTGGTGGGTATTAGAGAGGGCATGGATTGCATGGAGCACTGGGTGTGGTGCAAAAACAATGAATACTGTTACGCTGAATAGAAATAAAAAAAAAAAAAAAGAAGGGCACTTGATGTAATGAGCACTGGTATTATATGCAACTGATAAATCACTAAATTCTATCCCTGAAACAAATAATACAGTATATTAGAACTAAAATGAATTTAAATAAAAAATTTTAATCCTCTTTTTTTAGCTTATTACTTTTTTTGTATAGTAGGATTAGGTCCTCCTGTTGATCACAGTAGCTTCCAAATAATATTCTTATCATTTTACTATCTACTTTATGTTTACTTTATTTATTATTTAAATTTTAGGTAGTTAATATATAGTGCACTATTGGCTTCTGGAGTAGAATTCAGTGACTCATTACCTACAATATTACACCCAGTGCTCGTCATGACAAATGCTCTCCTTAATACCCATCACTCATCTAGCCCATCCGCCACCCACCTCCTTCTATCAACCCTCAATTTGTTCTCTATTGTTAAGAGTCTCTCATGATTTATTTCCCTCTCTTTCTCTTTTTTCACCCTATGTTCATCCGTTTTGTTTCTTAAATTCCACATATGAGTGAGATCATATAGTATTTGTCTTTCTCTGGGTGACTTATTTCACTTTGCATGATACACTCTAACTCCATCAATGTTATTGCAAATGGCAAGATTTCATTTTTGATGGCTGAATAATATTCCATTGTATTTATATACCAAATCTTTTTGATCCATTCATCAACTGATGGACAATTGGGCTCTCTCTATAGCCATCCAGTAACTGCAGTACTAGGTAGTTACCCAAAGGTTACAAAAATACAGATTCAAAGGGATACATGCACCTCAATGTTTATAGCAGCATTTAAAATTCCCTTTATCATTAGTTCCGTTATTTAATTATTATTTGTCTTGGTGTGGACCTGATTTTGTTGGGAGTTATCTGTGATTCCTGGATCTGGATATCTGTTTCCTTCTCCAGATTGAGGAAATTTTCAAGTATTATTTCTTCAAATATACTTTCAGCCCTCTTCTCCTTTTGGGATCTCTATAATGTGATTGTTATTAGATTTAATGATGTCACTGAGCTCCCTTAACCTATTCTCATTACTTGTTATATGCATTTTTTTCTCTTTTGTGTTTCATTTGGATGTTTTCCATTACTCTTTCAGCTCACTGATTATTCTTCTGCTTCCATTACTTTATTTTTTTATTTCCTCTACTGTATTTTAAATTTCAGCTGTTGAATTTTTCATCTGATTTTTTAAAAAAAATATTTTCTGTTTCTTTGTTGAAGATCTCACAAGATCCTCCACTCTTTCCTCAAGTCCAGGAGGTAACTTTATGACCATTATTTGGAATTCTCTATCAGGCATATTACTTATCTTCATTTTGTTTAGCTCTTTTCCTGTGATTTTTGTCCTGTTCTTTTATTTGGCACATATTTTTCTGTCTCTTCATCTTGTCTTACTCTGAGTTTGTTTTTATGTGTTATAAAACTTACCTGTGTCTCCTAATCTTAGAAGTTGTGGCCTTATGAAGAAGAGGTCCTGTAGTGCCATGTAGTGCATTATCCCCGCATTATCACCTGAGTGGTTTTTCTTTGGTGGGTGGGCTTGTAGTCAGACCAATTGTCTGCTCTCAGTCTGTCTTTTGGGGTTGCATTGACTCCAAAAAATATTGAGCTCTCTCTTTGTACTGCTTTTTGTGAAACTTTTGCTGCTGGGTGGGGTTGATGGTTAAATCTGATGTCTGTTCCCAGTCCAGGACTTAGGGCTATAAACTTGTGTGTGTGGGTATCATTCCCTCTCCCCAGGGCAGGGGTCACATTTGAATGGTGCTGGCCACTGTTGAGGCTGCTTGTACGATGCCATGCTTGTAGCACTGGTTTGGATGAACTCTTACCAAGTTGGGTGGGTTGGATGGGGTAGTCTACAAGAGCACATAGGGACAGAGAGCACTTGGTTTTATTAAGGTTTATGTAGGTCTACCTAAGGGATGCGACCTGGAGCCATTTTGTGGGGACTTTTGTTAAGTGGGGCATTTGAATGAGGCAGTCTGTAGGGGTCAGTTGGATGGGGAGGATCCACAATAGAATGTGGGGATAGGGCATATGGCATTAGTAAGTTGGTTCCTTCAGATGTCCATATGTTAAGGCTCTTGGAGCCTGGGGGAGAAAAGTCACCTGCTGGCTCTTTTGTTCTTGGAGAAATCTCCTGAAGATCTCTGTTCTTCCCTTACATGTTCTGGGATTTGTAAATAAATCTTCCCTTTTACACCAGGTGCTTTTAAAACTGCTGCTTCTATTTTGTATTTCAGTAGGGTTGTTTGTTTGTTAGCCTGTCTCTTTAAGGGGAGAGATTGTCTCTTCTTGCCCTCTGGTTCTCCCAGAGCTGAGCCTGTAATTTTTAAATATCCCAGTGTTAAGCCCCACTCAAAGTCAAAACCCTCTGTTTTTCAGAGTCAAATTTTATGGGGATTCATCTTTCCAGGGCAAGTCCACAGTGCCTGGGTTGCCTGGTGTGGGGTCTGCTCTTTTCTCTTCTCCATGCTTGCAGTGTTTCTCCCTTTTGTGGTTAGTCTCATAATCAGTTTGGTTCTGACCATGTCTCTGCCCTTCCTACCATTTTCAATGTGACCTCCTTTCTGATTAACTGTGGGGAGCCTGTTTTGCCAACCTTTGTGTCATTTTCTGGGTTGGTTTACACTGATGTGGTTGTTATCTAGGTTTATCTGTGGGATAGGTTGAACTTAGGATCCTCCTACTCATACATCTTCTCCAAAAGTTACAATGTCTGCTTATTTTTTTATATTATTTATTTATTTATTTATTTGACAGAGAGAGAGAGAGGGAGTGAGAGAGAGAGAGAGCGAGCAAGCATGAGCAGGGGGAGAGGGAGAAGGAGGCAGCCGCTGAGGAGAGAGCCAGACATAGGACTTGATTCCAGGACCCTGGGACTGTGATCTGAGCTGAAGGCAGATGTTTAACTGACTGAGCCACTCAGGTATTTTCAATGTCTGCTTTTTAAAATGAATGTATTGTGGTGCATATATATATATATATATATATATGGATATATATATAAAATATAGTATTATAATAATTATAATAAATATAAATTATATATTTATATATACTTATATAATATATAATTATATACTATATTATATAATATAGTATTATAATAAATATAAATTATATATATATATAAAAATACATCCAATGCAAGGGCTTTGGTCTATGGTTAAATTGTCTGGGATTGCTCCACTTCTTCCCATTTACAATGTGCAAATCCTGTAATCAAGGAACAGACATAGAAGAATATGACCATCTTATTCATGCTTAGTGTCCATGGTAGGCATTTCCAGTGGAAGGACATTTTGCATTGTTTCATCTTTGCTACCTTTCAGCTCTTCCTTTAGCTTTAATTCTAGGCATAGCACTGTCATTTAAAATTTTACTTATTTTTTTATTCATTTTATTATTTCCCCCCAAAATTTGTTGTGGTAAAATATATATAACATGGAGTTTACCATTTTAACCATTTTTAAATGTACAGTTCAGTGACATTTACTGTATTAACAAAGTAGTGCTACTATCACCACTACCCATCTCTAGAACTTTTTCATCATCTTAAACTGAAACTCTATAACCACTAAATAACTCTGGTTTCTTATACTTGATTTCACTCAAATATATTCTTAATTTTCTGGAATTTTTTGATATTTATGTTCTTATAAAATACATCATCAGAAGAAAGAGCTACTTGAGTTTGGTTTACTGTTCAAGTTTGCTTGCTTGCCTTTCCCAGATTTCCTCCCACTGCCTTAAATATAGTTAGTCTTCTTTTAAAAATACATATGATAATGCAACCAGTTCATTTTTAAAAACTGTTGCCCAAACAGGAAAACTTTTAAAATTCTCTCCAAAAAGGGCTGTGGGTGCTGTTTCAGTTGCTGGCTTTGAAACTGTATTTTTCTGTAATCTCTTGTGAAATTTCTATAGGGCATCCAACAGCTAAAGCAAGTTCAACTTGTTACTCTATTGGTAAGCTGGTCTGTCTTTTGCTTTATACTTCCCTCAAGATGATGCAAAACTGTATTTTGTCACCCATTGCAAAACTGAGTATCAACTTTGACCTAAATGACCTAAATACATATTCTTCTCATGTTTTCCTCATTTTACTGTGTAGTGTCTATAAACCTGCACAGAACACTGGCACTTCTGAGTGCAAAGACAATATTAGTAGAGTTGTTTGGAATATTGTTTCATTTCATTACTGATGTGTTATTTTAGGGTATTACTTTCTCAGATAAGAGTTGAAGAGGACATAATTGTGTTTAACTATTTAAAGAGAAATAGAAAATTAGTTAACAAAATACTATTACCTTCTCTGAAGAATGTATACACATGACTAATAAGCCATGAAGATACTTAACATCATTAGCCACCAGAAGAATGCACATCAAAACCACAATAAGATACCACTTCACATATATTTGGATGGCTATAATCAAAAGGACAGATAGTAAAAAGTGTTGGTGAGAATGTGGAAAAATTATAATCCTGATACACTTCTGGTGGAAACATAAAATGGTAATAGCCATATTGGAAAATAGTATGCTATTTCACAAACAATTAAACACAGAGATACCATATGACTCAACAATTCAGTTCCTAGCTATATACTCAAGAGATCTGAAAACATATGTTCACCAAAAAAAGAAACTTGTACATAAATGTTCACAACAGCATAACACCACAATATGTCACCGTAGGAACATTTGTAATTTTTAAAAAGTGGAAAATATTCAACTATCTATGAACTGATGGATAAATGAAATGTTGTCTAGCCATATAGTGAAATAGTATTCAGTCATACAAAGAGATGAAGTATTGATATGTGACAAACAGGGATGAATATGAAAAACTTCATGCTAAGTGGAATAACCCAGACACAAAGGATCACATATTGTGTAATTCACTTATATGAAATGTCCAAAATAGGCAAGTCTATATGGACATAAAGCAGATTAGCGTTTGTCCAGAGCTGGCCTTGCGGGTCGGGGGTGGGGGAGGGACTGGATGGTGATAGCTAAGGGGTGCATGGTTTCTTTCTGGGGTAGTGAAAAATATTCTAAAATTGACTGTGGTGATGATTGTTCTATAGTTTTCAGAGCACAGATGTTTTACTTCTTTGGTTGGGCTTATTCCTAGGTATCTTATGGTTTTTGGTGTGAATGTAAATGGGATCAATTCCTTGATTTCTCTTTCTGCTGCTTCTTTATTGATGTATAGAAAAGCAACAGATTTCTGTATAATGATTTTATATCCAGCAACATTGCAGAATTCATGTATTATTTCTAGCAAATTTGGGGTAGAGTCTTTTGGGTTATATACATAGAAAATCATATTATCTTCAAACAGTGAATGTTTGACTTCTTCTTTGACAATTTGGACACACTTTATTTCTTTTTGTTGTCTGAATGCTGAGGCTAAGACTCCTGGTAAATATTTTGATTAGAAGTGGTGAGAGAGGATATTCCTGTTGTATTCCTGACTTAGGGGGAAAGCTGTCAGTTTTTCTTCATTGAAGAAAATATTAGCTATGGGTCATTCATATATGGCCATTATGATGTTGAGGTATGTTCCACCTATTCTTACTTTTTTGAGGGCTTTTATCAAGAATGGAAGCTGCATTTTGTCAAATTTTTAAAATTTTTTTAATTTAAATTCAATTAGCTAACATATAGTACATCATTAGTTTTAGATGTAGAGTTCAGTAATTCATCAATTGCATATGATACCCAGTGCTCATCACATCATGTGTCCTCCTTAATGCCTATTACCCAATTACCACAGCCCCCACCCACCTCCCCTCCAGCAACCCTCAGTTTGTTCCCTATCATTAAGAGTCTCTCATAGTTTTTCTCTCTCTCTGATTTTTTTCCCCATTCAGTTTTACTTCCCTTCCTCTATAATCCTCTGTGATGTTATTCACCATAGTACTGAGCACCTTGAAGTTGTCTATCAGTGATACTGCACATTCAAGTTCATTTCCAGTTTTCTATTTTCTTCAGCTTCTGGAACTACAAATTCGGGTTAAAAGAAGTTATGTGACTGTGTAGACCAGAAATTTCAAAGCCAACTGAGACAATGGGTTATTCTGAAAGGCAGCTATGATATTGTCACCTGTAGGATGTTCCTGGCTACCACAACCTCAGGTGTTTTAGGACATTTTATTTAGGATTCATGGGACCTGAAAATTGACTTGGTGTTTTTAGACCATTAACATATTACTTGATTGGACCTATTTGTTCAGTGAGCAATTCTAAGCTTTTGTGGAGATTTCATCTTCTCAGTGCAAGTGTGTGTGAATATGAATATAAATTTGTCTCTGTGTGAGTGCATATGGAATTGTGTGTTGCCTCTGCTTGCTTATATCTCTGTGGAGGAAGGTCTTTCCATGCAGTACCTGAAGATCTGTCAGGAATCCAGTGGCACCTGCCTGTTTAGATTTTTTAGTGTCTAAAGAAAGGGAGAGGAGATTTTATATTTATGTTTGCTTTGCCATATGAGAAATCTAGCTGTCAGAAGTGTTCAAAGGTGTTCACCAAGGGCATTCAAGTTGGAGATGGCCAGGGAGTACTTTATTTGGAGCTGAACAGCTCTGTGTTTATGATGCTGTCAGGATAACTGGAGGCCTGGGTCACTTCTATAGTGGGCACAGCCCAGGTTCTCCTTACAAAGTCAAAACATTCAGGGAAAACCTTATGTCCGTTCCTTTGATTCAGGACACTGATTGTATTTTACACTCCTTTTAGAGAAATATGAATGAATATTAAAGGAAGAAAAAGGCTAAACTCAAGAAATGTGGCCTTTAAAGGTGAAATCTATCATCACATGTTGTTTCCCATCTGTTTTAAAAGCTAAGTAAGAAGCAGCAAATAATTGTTTTAAAAATAGTATTCTTACAGGGAATATCATTCTCAGTGGGGAAAAATTGAGAGCTTTTCCCTTAAGGTCAGGAACATGACAGGTCAGGAACATCTACCACTGTTGTTCAACAAAGTACTAGAAATCCTAGCCTCAGCAATCAGACAACAAAAACAAATAAAAGGCATTCAAATTGGCAAAGAGGAAATCAAACTCTCCATATTCACAGATGACATGATACTTTATGTGGAAACCCAAAAGACTTCACACCAAAATTGCTAGAGCTCATATAGCAATTCACCAATATCTCAGGACACGAAATCAGTGCACAGAAATCAGTTGCTTTTCTTTACACTCACAATGTGAGTGAAGAAAGAGAAATTCAGAAATTGATCCTATTTACAATTGCACCAAAAGCCATAAGATACTTATGAATAAACGTAACCAAAGAGGCAAAAGATCTGTATTCTAAAAACTACAGAACACAATGAAAGAAACTGAGGAAGACACAAAGAGATAGAAAAAAAAATTCCATACTCATGGATTGGAAGAATAAACAGTGTTAAAATATCTATGCTACTAAGAGCAATCTACATATTTAATGCCACCCCTAGCAAAATACCACTGACATTTTTCAAAGAGCTAGAACAAACAATCCTACAATTTGTATGGAAGCAGAAAAGACCTTGGATAATAAGGGGAATGTTGAAAAAGAAAACCAAAGCTGGGGACATCACGATGCCTGACTTCAAGCTATATTACAAAGCTCTGATCATCAAGACAGCATGGTACTGGCACAAAAACAGACACAGAGATGGATGGAACAGACTAGAGAGTTCAGAAATAGACTCTCAGCTTTATGGTCAACTAATCTTCAACAAAGCTGGAAAGGATATCTGATGGAAAAAAGGCAGTTTCTTCAATAAATGGTGGTGGGAACACTAGACAGCCACATGCAAAAGGACGACACCGGACCATTCTCTTACACTATACAAAAAGATAAACTCAAAATGGATGAAACACCTAAATGAATGACAGGAATCCATCAAAATCCTAGAGGAGAACATGGGCAGTAACC
Source organism: Lontra canadensis (assembly GCF_010015895.1). Taxonomy (NCBI): domain Eukaryota; kingdom Metazoa; phylum Chordata; class Mammalia; order Carnivora; family Mustelidae; genus Lontra; species Lontra canadensis. The sequence goes on along the minus strand of NW_022631193.1, from coordinate 833,616 downwards.
TCTTCCACATCGGCTGCAGCAACCTCTTGCAAGACACATCTCTAAAGGCCAGGGAAACAAAAGCAAAAATGAACTACTGGGACTTCAAGATAAAAAGCTTCTGTATGTTGCACTACTGGGTATTTACCCCAAAGATAGAGATGTAGTGAAAAGAAGGGCCATCTGTACCCCAATGTTCATACCAGCAATGGCCATGGTCGCCGAACTGTGGAAAGAACCAAGATGCCCTTCAATGGACGAATGGATAAGGAAGATGTGGTCCATATACACTATGGAGTATTATGCCTCCATCAAAGGATGAATACCCAACTTTTGTATCAACAGGGACGGGACTGGAAGAGATTATGCTGAGTGAAATAAGTCAAGCAGAGAGAGTCAATTATCATATGGTTTCACTTATTTGTGGAGCATAAGAAATAACATGGAGGACATGCGGAGATGGAGAGGAGAAGGGAGTTGAGGGAAATTGGAGGGGGTGATGACCCATGAGAGACTATGGACTCTGAACAACAATCTGAGGGTTTTGAACGGGCAAGGGGTGGGAAGTTGGGTGAGCGTGGTGGTGGGTATTATGGAGGGCACGTATTTCATGGAGCACTGGGTGTGGTGCATAAACAATGAATTCTGTTACACTGAAAAGAAATTAAATAAATAAAAAAATTAAAAAAAAAAGCTGCATAGCAAAGGAAAAAATCACCCAAACTAAAAGGCAGCATACGGAATGGGAGAAGATATTTGCAAAGGATATATCAGATAAAGGGCTAGTATCCCAGATCTATAAAGAACTTCTCAAATTCAAAACCCAATAAACAAATAATCCAGTCAAGAAATGGGCAGAAGACATGAACAGACACCTCTCCAAAGAAGACAGAAAAATGGCCAAAAGACACATGAAAAAAATGCTCTACATGACTATCCATCAGGAAATACAAATAAAAAACCATAATGAGATACCAGTTAGAATGGATAAAATTAACAAGACAGGGAACAACAAATGTTGCTGAGGGCATTACGTGTTGGTGAGAAAGGTAACCATCTTACATTGTTGGTGGGAATGCAAGTTGGTACAGTCACTCTGGAAAACAGCATGGAGGTTCCTCAAGATGTTAAAAATAGAGCTACCCTATGACTAGCAATTGTACTACTGGGAATTTACCCCAAAGATACAGGTGTAGTGAAAAGAAGGGCCATATACACCCCAATGTTCATAGCAGCAATGTTCACAATAGCCAAACTGGGGAAAGAGCTGAGACAACCTTCAACAGAAGAATGGATAAAGAAGAGATGGTCCATATACACAATGGGATATTATTCAGCCTTGAGAAAGGACGAATATCCAACTTTTGTATCAACATGGATGGGACTGGAGGAGATTATGTTAAGTGAAATAAGTCAAACAGAGAAAGTCAATTATCATATGATTTCACTTATTTGTGGAACATAAGGAATAGCATGGAGAACATTAAGAGAAGGAAGGGAAAAAATAAGGGGGATAAAAGAGAATGGGAGACAAACCATGAGAGACTATGGACTCTGGAAAACAAACCAAGGGTTTTAGAAGGGATGGGATAGGGGAATGGGTGAGCCTGGTTCTGGGTATTAAGGAGGGCACAAATTGCATGGAGCACTGGGTGTTATATGCAAACAATGAATCATGGAACACTACATCAAAAACTAATGATGTACTGTATGGTGACTAACATAACATAATAAAAAAAAGAAGAGGGGCCTCATATATATAATGGAATATTACTCAGCCATCAGAAAGGATGAATACCTACCATTTACATTGATGTGGATGGAACTGGAGGGTATAATGGTCAGAGAAAGACAATTATCATATGGTTTCACTCATTTGTGGAATATAAGAAATAGTGCAGAGGATCGTAGGGGAAGGGAGGGAAAACTGAATGGGAAGAAATCAGAAAGGGAGTCAAACCATGAAAGACTCTTGACCCTGGGAAGCAAAACGAGGGAATGGAAATAGAGGTGGGTGGGTGGATGAGGTAACTGGGTGATGGGCATTAATGAGGGCATGTGGTGATGAGCACTGGGTGTTATATGCAACTGATGAATCATTGAACACTACATCTGAAACTACTGATGCAATATATGTTTGCTAATCAAATTTAAATAAATAAAAACAAAAACAAAACAAAGAAAATGGTGTTTCTATGGACATAAAAGATAATAGGAGTGACCATTCACCAATATTACCAAACACAAACTAAGTATTAGGTATTAACATTAGAGGTGGCTGAGAGTGTAAGAGCAAACAAAGGAGATGGAAATCCCACCCCATGGAGCTTGCAGAAAGGGAGCTACAAGATTTGTCTTCAGAACAATTAAAAAAAGCATTCTCATGAGAAAACAATTTCTCCCAACTTGAATATTAAACAATAACCTTGATCCATATAACAGTATTTTGAAAGAAAGATTGACTTCTCTATAAATGAATTATATCTATGTCATAAATTGTTAGGAAAAATAGCAAAATGTTAATGATTTACATGATCAGAGGTTCTGAACAAAGTGAAAAATATCAAAATGTTAATATTTACATGATCAAAGGTTTTGAACAAAGTGAACAAAAGTGAAACCCTTCAGAAACTGGTCTCTGTCTTGACATGCCTGTGATTTACTAATACTTGGCTTTCAGTTTCTGAGCAGTAGAGGCTACTGTTTAGAATCTGCCTGTGAATCCTCATATGGCTGAGTCATGAAAGTGGAGAGCAAAAATGGTAGATGAGGGAGGAGAGTGGAGATGGGGCAAAGCTTTCTTCTGACCACACTGTCCACTGGATGTCCCACCAGAGTCTGACTCTGTTATCTGTACCCTCTCAGATCTTGCATCTGAAAACTGAAAAAGGAGAAGCCAGAGAATAAAGAATGAGAGTGAATGTCCATAAAGGTGAGGAAGGGCAGACCAGTGAGGAGTTCATTAAGGGGCTGAGCTTGTGTTTACATCTCATTTGACCATGACAATGGGCTCCTGTGGATAGGGTAATGGGTCCTACTTGGTGCCATTTGTCCAGTGGCTCCACCTGAATGATAAGCCCTGAGGGCAGTGGTCATTTGTCCTTCACTCCTGGGCCAATATGGGTGCCCATACTGTCTCACCAAATACAGTGGTCAGGAAGGGAAGTCGGACTGGGCCTAGGGGTAATTCTCCAGAGAGGCACCCACTGCAGCAAATAAACCTATGAGACACCACATGCTAAAACAGGACCAAGAGAGAATATGAAGAAATACCCCATGTCCTAAACCTTCTGGTTATACCCATTGCCTGCAAGTAGTGCAAAGCACCTAGAAGCCAGGAGCATGTATAGGATATTTGCTTTCTCCTTTGTTCCTCCTGAAACAATGCCCACTCATTTTGCCTGTACCTTCTGTTGTCAGAAGCCCCATCCCTCTGTTGCTTCTGTCTCCCCCTGTCCAGGGTATTTCTGGCCCAAATCTCAAAGCTCTAACTAGGGGCTGGGTACTAGCCCCCGACTAAACACAAAGGATGGTGTTGGCCCAGATTAAGATAGAGGGTCTCCCCATCTTGGTCAGCTGCTCTGACCAGACTGGTGCCCATTGTTCTGTTCCTACTTCCACTACCCTTCAGCCCTCTCTTAAGGTCCATGTCCATAGGAACGAGTCATGGTCAGTGTGATTATTCCCTTCTGAGTACTCCCGACTTGTAAGGGAAGCCAGGTTCCCACTATGAATTTTTCATGAACATTGGCACTTCACCCAGTTGTAATGGGGCTAAGCCCTGGCTTCCTGGCATATCAGATGTTTCCTGGGATGGGGCACAGCACTCCCCTCAATTTGACTCAACCCACTTGAGACTGATGGATCAGGTGTCAGATTCCTCTAGCCAGAGGAAGTCTCATAAGAGGAGCAGGACTCCATCCCAGGAAGAGACTTGTTGGGATTCACCCAAGCTTCTCGTCTAGTTTATGGCTCTCTCAGGAGATGGGGCAAGACCACAGCATGTCTAGTGGCCCAGCATGCCACCTTCTCCTGACTGGCCTTGTGAGAGGCTGCCTTATATCCCATATCCAGCTGGTCTGGGTGTAGTCTTTGATCCCTGGACAGTCCAGGGGCCTAGTCAGAAAGCAAATGCTCCTTAAGAAATGCTACCTAATCTTTGAAAGTAAAGACATGAATATGGAGATTCTTGTTGGTGCTGGTGTCAAGAGCTGTTTTCAGAGTACAAGCAGACTTGTGTTATCACACATAAAACCAACCTAAGAAGGGTGGTTAGATCTTATCCCTACCTTACAGAGGGGGAATAGATAGCTAGAGAAGCAGATGAGTGGCTCCCAGATATGTATGTGTACTTAGGCACAGTCATCTCTATTTCCCTCCTGTTGCCCCCCTGGGAATGTCAGGAAGAAAAAAGGGTGGATCCATCTCAGAACTATGCCCAGGAGTTGGGCTGAATGGGATGGGGATAATTCCTCATGACATGGTTTTTATTTTGGACATAGTACAGGATGTTGTTTCTGGTTAAAAGAATAAGCTAAACTGATCAGAAACAGTGGGATCTCTGCAAGGGGTTCTGTGGGGGGAAATTCTGAAGGTGAGGTGTGGGTGGGGGCACAACTCAAAACAGTGAACATCTCAGACCTCCCATGTCTTAGATACTCCTACTATTCCTCTTTTCCCCCGGGAATGGTGGCCTCTGGGTGGGCCTCTGGAAGCCTCCCCACAATAACTACAGCCCTGAAGGATGTACTGAGGACCCGCCCTGAGAAGCAGAAATTGGCGCAGAGCTGGGCAGTCCCAGGCCCTATGTAATGTTCTATTCTTCATGGAGTTGAGTGATGGGTTCACAGCTCTCCATCACTGAAGACAAAACTGGCTCATTGCACCCGACCGCCTACTTTTCCTGAGCCTGGCCTGTGATTCAAATTCCATACTGTGAGGCAGGTGGGGTGGATGACTAGCATCAGTAGATGACAATAGATGGATTTAGCTGGAGAACATCTTGACCAAGTCCACACTGTAAGTCTGGCCTCCTGGCCTCATACCTCTGCCAGGAATCTTCTTTATCTCCATGCACCTCAGCTGGTCAGGAGTTCATGGGCAAATAGTACTAGGAGAAAGGGAAAGGCTTAATGGGCTAACTATAAAATGTATAAACTTGGGCCACACTTCCCTCATGGACATGGAGACAGAGCTCTGTTTGGAAGGAAGATAGTGTTTTGCTATTTCCAGAAGTAGGATGGCAACTCTGGGTCCCATGACATGCAACCCAGGAAGGCTGATGGACCCCTTCTCATTAAAAAACAGTAATAACAACAACAAAAAACAAACAAACAAAAAACCCTCATAAAATTACAATTATATTGAGTACAATTTTTAAAAACTCCTCTAATGTATGGAGTAGTAACAGGTATGATTCACCGGGCTCCGGCAGGGGGCTGATAAAGACATAATCTGGAAGTAGTTGATAAGGGCAAAAAATGCTTTCTGTCTGCAGATGTTACATGATAGGAGAACCTCAATGATTTCCAAGGGTTGGTGGTTTTGTTGTGGTTCGTGGACTCCATTTATGGAAAGAAAGGCTACATTTCAGTTACAGGACAGGGAAAGAAAGATGCAATCTTTCTTCCTGGCCAAGTATGAGAGGACTCTGTGTTGCACCTCCCAGACCCATAGTCTAAACCTCTGGGGGCTTTTGTGTGTCTGGTCACCTGTCAGATGTCTCCCGGTGAGAAGGTGGAGGGAAAAGCAAGGCATGCACTTATCTTATGATTTAGATCTCAGACGTTAATATCCACATTGACATATAAACAGCATTTAAACATTTCCTCTTATTTTGCCAGAAGCAAACAACTGCCCATTTTTGCTTACATCTTTCTGATGTGGACAGAGGCAAAATGCATTGTGCCTACAGTGTGATGGTTATTTCAAACTGTCCTTAAGCCTCCACTTCCACCCTGCAAAGCAGGCATCAGTATTTCCCTGCACAGGGTAGGAAACTGAGCTTCTGAATAGTGGAAACTTGTGTCCAAGTTCAGGTAGCACTGTTCACCCACAGAGCTAGGTAATGCCTTGCTCCAAAACCTGCTGTCATTGTGTTAAGCTAGACTCTGTGCAAAGTAGAGTCTTCTTCTTTTTTTAAAGAAAGCAACATACAAGATTTTTATCTGTCATTCTGGGGTTAGGACATAGGCTGAGCAGGAGAAACTTGGACTTAAGGTGGAGGTGATTCTTGGACAGGCATTATATATATGTTTTTGTCTCTGAGACTGTGGGTTAGTTCATGGTTACTTACAGAAAATAAGACCTGGAATTCAGAGTGTGAAATTAGGTTTTGACATTTCCTGAAAACTTGCTTTCAGGAAGGAAAATATCAGTGACTTTCAACCCCTCCCTAGTCTTTAAATAGTGATCTTGCAGGCTTTTCCTCAGGCTCTGGGGAGGATAAATTTTAAGGTAGGTGGGGTGTGGGGCAGGGAATTTGGATTTCCTTCCTAAATTAGCAAAATTCGGATGGGATTTTGGAAGGGTGCCTTGATTAGAGATTAGAAAGAATGCCAGGATCCGTCTAGCAAATTCTGGTTCTGTCATTTTCTTAGAAAACCAAAGTGCCATGGATCTGGCTTTGTGAGAAGGTGACTTCAGAATCAAGAAATGAGTGTTCTTGGCTAAGAGGCTATTTGTCTGAGAGTATGGCAGGTTTAGAACTTTCTAGCATGTGGAGAGCTGATTTCTATTCCCCAGAATAGTGACTTCTGCATCTTGGCCAAATCATTCTATTTCAGCTTTGAAAGGAGCTCCAAGTTCTTCCATATCCATGTGAAAAAGAAATCCCCTATGCGAATTCTTCCTAAGGAAGGAAGGCCCTTCTCTCCTTGCATAAAACTAGGGTTTGACTAATTCTACCTTACCAAATGAATGAGTGAATAAATTAATGGACAACCCTGTCTAGGACTTGGGTTGCTAGACAAGAGACCTGGGCCCCATGGCCCTGACCCTTCCCCTCTCACTTAAGCCTTCTGCAGGACTACCATGCCTCCATCTTCAACCTTAAAGAGTCTTCTTACTATCTGTGTCCTCGCTGTCTGGGTTTCCAGCATTGTAGGTAAGAATGAAAAAATGGTCTCTTTTATACCCCAAATTGGAAGAGTAAGGTGGACAATATAGAAGAGAAATGTCTACTTGGGAGAGACCAGGTCCAGCTTCAAGAGCAGGGCTGAACTCTGCAGGGCTGGGGACCCTGATCAAGTGTCTGGGGCAGTGGGCAGCTGAAAGGGACTGGGCCTGAGCACTTCCTGGGGCCTGATGTGGTTGTCAGGGAGGGGTTGTGGACTGAGTAGGCCCATTCAGCCCTACAGAGAGTGGGTCTCATGGTATCTTGACTCTCAGGGATGTTTGGCTTTTGGAAGCATCAACTATGATTCTTGATGGTTTTCATTCCTGAATTACTTTTGAAACAATTTTTTAAAGATTTTATTTATTTGAGACAGAGAGAGAGAGAGAGAGAACAAGCAGGAGGAGCAGCAGGCAGAAGGAGAGGGAGAAACTGAGTGGGGAGCCCCCACTGAGGGGGGTAGCCAGATGTGGGACTCCCTCGCAGGACCCTGGGATCATGACCTAAGCCAAAGACAGAAGCTTAACTGACTGAGCCACCCGGGTTTCCCCTTCTAAAATAATTTTTATTTCCTTTTCATAGAGAGTTATAAATGTACAAGCTGCTCTCTTTATGCATGTAGTGCTGACACGCGAAGAACGTGTGAAACCTCTCAAAGCTGCTTTGGATATAAGCAAGAATTAAGGACATCAGGTATGCTGTGCGAGGCCCCTCCCCAGGCTGTTGTTCATTCAGGACAGACAGAAAAGGTGCTTAAGAGTGAAGGAGGCTGCTGTTGAGCCTGTATATCTTCTATTTTACCCCTGCTTTCTTTCCCAGCATTCTACCCAGATGGGGCTGGGCATATGGGGTGGTGGGAGGAGGCAGGGTGGAAGACACTGGGAAAAAGGCTGGGCAAGTCCTGTAGTATGACACTCCCCTTCTAAGTGGAAAGACTAAAGACAAAAGGATTTGAAACACAGAATCCTTTAATACCAGCAGTCCATTTGGGCATCACTCTCCCTATGGTTCAAAGGGGAAATTCCTTCTGGGGTTTGGTTCTGTGTAGGGAAGCTCTTACAATATGTCGAGGAGAGAGGCTGTTCTTCCAGCAAGTGTGTCCCAAGGACCTTCTCAGCAACACTGGGCGATAATCAAGCATTTGGGTACAACCACCAATGCTGCCAAGATGAGCTCTGCAACCAATGGGACTTCCAAGGTGAGTACCAACACATCTTTGCTCTCCCTCCCAACCCCCCGTCCTTTATCCCAATCCATTGCCTTAAGTCTCTGTCTTCTAAGTAACTTCTTATGAGCCGTCTGGCTTCTGAGCTGCCTATTGATTTTGCTCACTGAGTGTCTTTCCTTCCTGTGAAGGGACAGGCACATAGAAGACTTTTTTTACATAGAAGACTGATTGACACCTGGGATGGGTTCTCAGGATTTACTATGAGTCTGTAGGTTTAAATCATTTGCTTTCCCATTCCAGTTGAAAGTTGTTTGTCCTTGCCTATTTAATTCCTCACTCTCTTAATGGTTTATTTTATTGGAGTTACAATTAACATACAGTTTATATTACCTTCAGGTGTACAATATAGTGATTCAACAATTCTGTACATTGCTTACTATTCATCAAGTTAAATGTATCCTTTTCACCTATTTCACCCATCCCCCACTCATTTACCCTCTGGCAACCACCAGTTTATTCTATTTAAGAGTCTGTTTTTTGTCTCTCTCTTTTTATTTTAACCTTTGTTCATTTATTTCTTAAATTCTACATATGAGTGAAATCATGTATTTGTCTTTCTCTGACTTATTTCACTTAGCATTTATGCTCTAGATCCTTCCATGTTGTTCCAAATGGTAAGATCTCATTCTTTTTTATGTTCGAGTAATAACACTTTGTATATATACATACTACGTTTTCTTTATCCACCCATCAATCCATGGACACGTGGGTTGTTTCCATATATTGGCTATTGTAAATAATGCTACAACAAGCATAGGGGTGCATATATCTTTTCAAATTACTGTTTTTCATTTTCTTTGGATAAATACCTAGTAATGAAATTAATGGATCACACAGAATTTCTATTTTTAATTTTTTGAGGAAACTCCATACTATTTTCCACTGGCTGTACCACTTTTCTTTCCCACCAACAGTGCATAAAGTTTCCTTTTTCTCTGCATTCTCACAAATACTTGTTATTTCTTGTGTTTTTTATTTTAGCCATTCTGACAGGTATAAAGTGACACTTCATTATAGTTCTAATTTGTATTTTCCTGATGATTAGTGATGTTGAACATCTTTTTATGTGTCTCTTGCCATCTTTTTTGGAACAATGTCTATTCAGGTCCCCTGCCCATTTTTAATTAGATTATTTGTGTGTGTTTGTGTGTGTGTGTGTGTGTGTGTGTGTGTGTTTAGTATTGAGTTGTGTAAGTTCCTTATACATTTTGAATATTAACCCCTTATTCAATATATAATTTGCAAATATCTTCCCTCATTCAATAGGTTGCTTTTTTATTTTGTTGATGGTTTTCTTTCCTATGCAAAAGCTTTTTATTTTGGTGTAGTCCCAGTATTTTATTTTTGCTTTTATTTCCTTTTCTTAAGGAGACACATAAAGAACAATGTGTCTATAGCTGATGTGAAAGAAATTACTTCAAATGTTTGCTCATGGACTGGAAAAACCAATATTGTGAAAATGTCCAAACTACCCAAAGCAATCTGTAGATACACAATCCCTATCAAAATACTATTTTCTGGGGCACCCGGGGTGGCTCAGTGGGTTGAAGCCTCTGCCTTCGGCTCAGGTTATGATCCCAGGGTCCTGGGATCGAGCCCTGCGTTGGGCTCTCTGCTTGGCAGGGAGCCTGCTCCCCCTCTCTCTCTGCCTGCCTCTCTGCCTACTTGTGATCTCTCTCTCTGTGTCAAATAAATAAATAAAATCTTTAAAAAAATACAATATTTTCTCTACAGAACTAAAGCAAATACTAAAATTTGTACTACAAAAGGCTTTGAGTAGCCAAAGCAATCTTGAGAAAGAATAAAGCTCAAAGTATCACAATCCCAGATTTCAAGACACACTACAAAGCTGCAGTGAACAAAACAGTATGATACTGACACAAAAATAGACATGTAGATCAATGGAACAGAACAGAGAACCCAGACGTGAACCCACACTTATATGATCACTTAATCTATGACAAAGGAGACAACGATATACATGGGGAAAAGAAGTCTCCAAAAAAATGCATTGGGAAAACTGGGCAGTGGTACAAAAGAATGAAACCAGGCCACTTTTTTTTTTTTTTTAAATCACACACCAAAATGAACTAAAAGTGTATTAAAGACTTAAATGTGAAACATGAAAACATAAAATTCCTTAACAGTATTTTGTAAAACCACAAATTGTCTTCTATCATTTAAGCATTTTTCTCCAGCCAGGGCAGAGAGGGTCAGTTGATGAAAGAAGCAAATAAACCAAATTCCTATAAGATCCTTTGGTTATATCTTTCCACTTAATACCTACATCCCCCACACCCTCCATGCTACCCTAATTTTAAATAATTTTGGTTTTGGGTGGAGGAATCCTGGAATAACCATGATCTTGTATGGGGGTTAATAATGCTCCGAACTCCTTTCATGGCTTACTCTTTAAGATGAAATTTTTCTTTCTTCATTCAGTGCCTCAGAAGTCCTTACTACCCAATGGCATTAAGTGTCCTGCCTGCTACAATGTGTATGACATTTCCTGTGATCCAGTTCTTCTTGACTGCACTGGTGCAGAGACAAAGTGTGTGGAAGTTATTGGCATAGGTATGGATATTTCCACAGGCTTCAGTGTTTATTTTCTCAAAGGGTATAGCTGTGTTTGTTATCTTTGTTGTGTAATCATTACTCCAAAACTTGACAATTTAAAACAATGAACACTTATTGTTTCATGGTTTCTGTGGGTCAGGAGTCTGGGCATGGCTTAGTTGAGTGCTTCTGGTTGAGTATTGAAGTTTTTTTGTTAATTTATTTTTTTTATTAACATGTAATGTATTATTTGGTTCAGGGGTATAGGTCTGTGAATCATCAGACTTACACAATTCACAGCACTCACCATAGCACATACCCTCCCCAATGTCCATCACCCAGCTACCCCATCTCTCCCCCTGCCCTCCAGCAAACCCTAGTCTGCTTCCTGAGACTAAGAGTCTTTTATGGTTTGTCTCCCTCCCAGGTCCCATCTTATTTCATTTTTCCCTTCCCCCCATGTCCCCCTGCCCTGACTTTCAAATTCTTTAAAGATTTAATATAGCTGTCAGCAGGGTCTGTGGTCATTTGGGCAGAAGACCTGATTCCAAGATCACCAAGCTGTCAGGCTTGGTTCCTCTCTATATGGGTATCTGTGTGGGCTGCCTGGATGTCCCCATGGACATATCAGCTAACATCCCCCAGAGCAAGTGATGATAGAGATTGAGAGAGATAGATAGAGATGAGAGATGGAAGGAGGGAGGGAGGGAGGGAGGAAGGAAGTGGCACTTCTCAGGGCAAGTGCTGAGAGAGAGAGGGAGAAGTGGAGGAGCAGAGGGAGGAAGTAGATACTGCATTTTTAAAGTAATTGAATCTCAGAAGTGACATTTCTTCACTTCTGCTGTGTCCTGTTGGTTGCACAGATCAACTCTGATACAACATAGGAGGACAAGGACACTACACAAATACATTAATACAAGGAGATGGGAACTATTGAAGGCCATTCTAGAGGCTAACCACCATGTACAGCAAAGGCTGAAACAGGGTCAAGTCCTGGTTATCCCTCCAAAGTATGGGGGGAGTCATCTGTCAGGAAAGGAGGGAAGAGGGGAGAAGAAAGGAGGGGAGGAGAAGAGAACACAACTGCTTCCCAGAGCAGAGTTTGAGGCTTCGGAACATGTCATATCATGATCTCCTGAAATGGGACCTTCAGTGATTGGCAGCAAAGAGGGTGATACCTCAGTTCTGGTTTTCATCATCACTGCCATTATTACTATTAGCAAAACCCCATGATTAATCACTTAATTTCTCATGATGTGATTCTGAAATCTGCAGAAGGATTTGCCATTTTCCTGAGGAGGATGAAAGTATATATTTGTAATAAGACACACATGCATTATTCAGATATAAATTGGGAAATTAACCTAGTATTGGACTGACACTGTCAGTTCTTTTCTGATCAGCATGCAAAAGTTTGTATGAAATTAGTGGTGTTTTTAGGAGATTTTAAATGGTGGGAGAGAGAGCATAGTAGGAATGGAGGCAAGTTATGCTTTTTTTTTTTTTAATGAGGGGATTTTGAGGGAGACCCTGTGGCTATCAGGTGAAGGGGTCCTTGCGTTAGTGAGCAAAAGTGAGCGAGGAAAATGTGATGCTACAGGGGAGGCTGTTGAAAGTGGCAGTTTCTCTACTTCAAATTGTCATGGAAAGTATAGACATGTAATGAGGTTCGACAGTGATAACTTCCACTAAACTCATAGCCTAGGGGGAAAGGGATTTTATCTCAAAGCAGATCTGCATTGCTTCCCTTTTGTTTCCCCAAAGAAAAAAAGCAAAGAAAACAACAGGTACCACAGGGACTTTTTAGCTGATATATGAGTTCTGATCACAGGCTTTTTCCTCTCTTCCAACTATCTCTCCCCTAATCAGGATGCAGGGACTCCAGTCTCAGCCATGTATCTGAGATAGAAGGATCCCTTTGGGATCCCTCCTAAATGGAGATGTTGGGCCCTAAGGGATAGAGAGGGAAATGTGTTTTGCTTTTTTAATAGAAGACAGAGGGGGATTCTGGGGCACTCTGTGCATCCTCTTCTTTCCCTAGTGAGGCAGATAGGATAGGAAGTGTGTGAAGAGAGGAGACCAGATGAGAGAGGCTAACTCTTGGATTTTTCTTTTGGCAGATGGCTATATATTTATGATTTTTGCCATGGGTTGTGCTACTGAAACAGCCTGCAATTTGAAGAATGTAACTATATTGAATAACATAAAAATCCGTACTTACTGTAGAGAACAAAGCAATGGAAACCCCCACTGATGTTCATCACCTCATCAATCCTGACTGGTCCCTTCTTGCTCAAAGTCTTGATTTCAAGTTTCCAGCACTACCAAGCTCATAATCCTTCAAACCTGAAGAAGTTGGAGTCCTCAGATGACTTTCCTCCCCAACATCCCCCAGATACTGCAGAATTAAATTGCTGATATTTCCATTAAGTGTGTGTATAATCATTTGTTAGTACTTCATGTTAAAAAAGTCTTATTCATTCTTCTAATGGGTTCTTTCTTCACCCCAAGAAGCAGGTAAGGAAATCTAAGACAGTAACTCTAAGAACTGCTGTAATTTCATTTTTTGTCACTCAACCATACACTCACACTTGCCCCAGAACACACCTCCTTCTATGTTCTCAGTTCCCATTGTTAATCTGTAACTGGCCATTGTTAAGGAGAATGCTTTCAAAGGAACAATTCAGGCTCTGAAAGTTCCTTTCTCACAGTTTGTAAAGTCCCAGGTATAATATAATCTCTCCTACCTGGGAAACATGACATGTACTCAGGTTGGATGTACCAGGGATGAAGGATACAGACAGAAGTGATCTGTGAAGTTCATTATAAATGCCAAGGAAGAGGAAAGTGCATGTACAGGGAGTACAGAGGGCTGTGACCTCACAAGTCAGGGGCAGTCACAGCCATTCTTCATGTGATGCCGGTGAAGAAGCAGAGGGTCCAGGAAGTACCCTTACAGGATCCAAACTATGATATCCTTGTGGTGCTGAACACAACTGAGAGACCCTGTAGCCTGCTCAGATGGATCTCTTGATTCTCCAAATTCAGTTTCCTACAGGGCATAGTAAGTTACATAAAAGGAAAGAATACCCAACACATAGTGATGACCCTCTGGGAGGCAATCTGTAGTTTGTATCATGCTGGAGCCCAGCACTCTATAAGCCTGTCTGGGCCTGAGATCTTCATAGACAGATGGTGGCCTGACCTTCTCCTTGGGGCTCTGCCTCTATGTTCTCCTCCCTGGGCTTTTGAAGAGGCATGGTGCAGAGTTTATCTTCCTGGGACCCATTGGCTATCCTCACATTTTATGGACATTCCCACTGTGTGCTCAGCATAGTGATGTAAACTGTAAAAAACACAGGTGCCCCCACCCCCTCAGCAATAAGGAGCTAATCCATTGAGAACAATGACAGGACTGCATGTAACTGCATGGAATTCTAAGCACAAATAATAAGAGGGGCAGGAAAAGTTCAAGGAGATAAAAGGAGGTAGAGTAAATGCTGGTACATAAAGGTGGTAAACTGAGGCAGGGCTTGAGGAAGGAGTGTGTATGCAAGTGAAGTCCCCATTAGAGAAATGGTAGGCTAAAAAATGGTTAAATGAGTAAAGTCCCCAGAGAAGAAGTAAATTAAAATGGATCCTGCATAGAAGGCCTTTCATAAGGAAGCCCTTGGGGTAATAATGGGGAGCCCATTGCTGACTCAACTCCTTAGGAGATCACATCCGCTCAAGTGGGCCAGTGTTGCTGTATCATCACATACGTTTTACAGAGAAAAAGCAGCAATAGGACAGGGACTCTAACCCAAACGGTCAATTTCCAGTCTGTACCCTTATACTCTCTGTGCCATACTGTCTGTCAACTGATCACCAAGTCCTGGAAACATTAGTTAGTTTGAGCTAACACAACCAGGTAACATGAACAAGGTGGCTTAAGCAATAAAAAATAATTTTTCACAGTTTTGGAAGCTGGAAGTTTGAGACCTAGGTACCATTAGGGTCATTCTCTTCTGAGGTTTCTCTCTTGGGTTGTCTTCTCCCTGTGTCTTCACATTATCCTTCCTCTCTGTATTTGTCTGCTATAGATTGGATCTTGGTGCACCCTACTCCAATATTCATATGCAGAATTCTAATCTCCAAGCAATGGTTTTGGGAGGTGGGGACTTTTAAAGGATACAGCCCTCATGAATGGCATTAGTGCCCTTATAAAAGAAGCCCAGAGAGCTCCCCTACCTCCCCAGCAAGATCACTGTCTATGAACCTGGAAGAGAATCCTCACTAGACATCGAATCTTCTCATCTCTTGGTCTTGTACTTACAGGCTCCAGAATGGTGAGAAATAAATTTCTGTCTTTTATAAGCCACCACTTGTGTGTTATCTGGTTATAACCATTCAGACAGAGTAAGGCAGTGTCTATATCCCCACTCTCCTTCTCTTTTATCAGTCAGAGTGGATTAGGGCCCGCCCTAGTGACTTCATCCTAAAACTACATCTCCAAATACAGTAATATTCTGAGGAGACCAGTACTTTAACATATGAATTTTGGCAGGATGCAATCAACCTATAGCAAAGGGTTCTAGAGTAGTGAGTTAAGATATTGAGAAAATCTTTTCAGCTATTGTTCCAGTAGGAAGTGGTTGGCACAGTATCAGTACACAGTATATGCTCAATAGATATAATCCATTACTCTTTTTTTCTCTGCATCCTTCTCCTCTATACACATTATTTTCTCATTTCTTTTCCCCCAATTTTCATTTCATTTTTCATCTAATTATTTCCAAGTCTTGCTAATCTTCCCCTGAACTTCTTTCTCAGCTGGAAAAAGCAATATGGGTGCCAACAATCATGTCTCCAAGAGAGCACTGCAGTCATGGCTGTGGCAGCCAACTGATCACTTCTAGGGACAAGAATATGGGGCTTGGGAGCAGCTTCTCCATCTCAGGAGGGATCCCCCATGAGGTCAGGGGCCCCTGAAAGAACAGACTTGTCCCCTTCCTCAAGATACCAAATAGGGAGAGGTAGTGAGGTGGCAGAATAAGAGGACCCTGGGCTTGACTTTTTCCTCAAACACAGCTCAATAAATATAAAAATCATTCTGAACATCCAAGAAATTAATCTGAGGACTAACAGAAGAAACTGCACAACCAGAGGGAGAGAAGAGGCCACATTATGAAAGGTAGGAGGTGCAGAGATGTGATCACCTCCAAAAACGGGCAGAAGACATGAACAGCCACTTCCCCAATGAAGACATACAAATGGCTAACAGACACATGAAAAAATATTCATCATCACTAGCCATCAGGGAGATTAAAATCAAAACCACATTGAGATACCAGTTTACACCAGTTAGAATGGCCAAAATTAGCAAGACAGTAAACAATGTATGTTGGAGAGGATGTGGAGAAAGGGGAACCCTCTTCCACTGTTGGTGGGAATGCAAGTTGGTGCAGCCACTTTGGAAAACAGTGTAGAGATTCCTTAAGAAATTAAAAATAGAGCTTCCTTATGACCTTGCAATTGCACTACTGGGTATTTACCTCAAAGATACAGATGTAGTGAAAAGAAGGACCATCTGTACCCCAATGTTCATAGCAGCAATGGCCACGGTCACCAAACTGTGGAAAGAGCCAAGATGCCCTTCAACACACGAATGGATAAAGAAGATATGATTCGTATACACAATGGAATATTATGCAGCCATCAGAAAGGATGAATACCCAACTTTTGTATCAACATGGATGGGACTGGAGGAGATTATGCTGAGTGAAATAAGTCAAGCAGAGAGAGTCAATTATCATATGTTTTCGCTTATTTGTGGAGCATAAGGAATAACATGGAGGACATGGGGAGATGGAGAGGAGAAGGGAGTTGGGGGAAATTGGAGGGGGAGATGAACCACAAGAGACTGTGGACTCTGAGAAACAAATTGAGGGATTTGAAGGCGAGGCGGGTTGGGGGATGGGTGAGCCTGGTCGTGGGTATTAAGGGGGGCACCTGTTATGATGAGCACTGAGTGTTGTATGTAAGCGATGAATCACTAAATTCTATTCCTGAAACTAGTATTAGCCTGTATGTCAACTAACTGGAATTGAAATAGAAATAAAATTACAAAATAAAATAAAATAAAATAAAAGGTACCAAACAGACTTAGAGTCAGGTAGAACTAGTGAAATGTAATTCATAGAGTTTCATTCCAAGTAAGGAAATATCAAATAGGCTTTGAATAAATGGTAGCAGACCCATTGCACATGTGCCGTTCACTCAGCTTTAAGGAGGAAAAGCCAGTGAGACTTGGGCTCCTCAGGTGCTGTCTGAGTGTGGAAGGAAAGAATTTTCCCCCAATAAAGCCTTGGCCACCTCTTAAGAAGAAACCACATGGGGCACCTGGGTGGCTCAGTGGGTTAAAGCCTCTGCCTTTGGCTCAGGTCATGATCCCAGAGTCCTGGGATTGAGCCCCGCATCAAGCTCTCTGCTCAGCAGGGAGCCTGTTTCCTCCTTTCTCTCTGCCTACTTGTGATCTCTATCTGTCAAATAAATAAACAAAATCTTTGAAAAAAAAAGAAGAAGAAGAAACCACATGACAAGGAACTAATTTGGTCCAAAAGAAAAATCACAGCTTTGGATTTGTACTGTTATTTCATTCAGACCCACTGCCTCAGCACTTTGTACAAGACACAGAAGGCAAAAGCAAACCAATTTAACTTCATAAAAATAATACATGAATATAAAATGTAAATATGCTATTTATTCCCTTAAAACACACAAAATTTTATTAAAGAAATAAAAAAATTCAGTAGGTTAAACAACAACAACAAAAAAAATGAGGTACCTGTTTCAGTTCTAACTTGTTTCTTCCATCCCGCAAACAGAGACTATGTAGACAGAGAGAGTATCCAAATTGCCAAGAAGGGACACAAAATCCAAAAGAGCATGCATGTGTGCACGCACACACACCCACACACCCACCTACCCACCCACCCACACACACGAATAGCTACAGTGAAACTCAGGCATGTGTGTAGGTAGGTAAGAGAGGCACCAAAATACTATGGGATGGGTGGGGTGGGTGGGAAAGGAAACAGAAGGGAAAGTGGGCATAAATTTGTATTAAAGAATGTCTCCATCTTGTGGTCATTCTGGTGTAACTACTAATTAAATCGAATTTTACTTCCATTTGTTCATCCCTCCATCTTTGTGTGCATTTAACAGCCAACCTAACTGATATTTTCCAGTGTAATGTGGCAGGCACTGTTCTAGGAGCTGGGAATAGAGTAGTGGAAAAATTCCCTCCCTTTATGGAACTTTCATTCTGGCTAAGAGTTTACATGGGTGGTACAACAACTATAATATGTAGTGTATAAGGTCAGAAAAATAGGGGTGGGCATATTAAAAGCTGTAGGGATGGGAGTGAGCAATTTCAACAGGGTGACTTTCAGTAAGTCTCCAGTGAGGAGGAGACTTTGGAGTAATCGCCTGAGGAAAGGGAAAGAGGGACCCCCTGGATGTGTGGGGGAAAGAACCATGCAGGAAGAGGCAACAGTAAGTGCAAAGGCTTTGAGTGGAAGACTGGTGCTCAAAGAGGGTGAAAAGACCATCTGGGGCTGGAACGTGGTGAGCAGGGAGGTGAATGAGGAGGTGAATATCAGAAGAACAAGGAGGTGAGAAAAGAAGTAAGCAGCATGAGGAAGAAGAGCAGGTCCGGATCATACAAGTTTTGGCACTAAGTGAGGTAATGCAGGATTCTGAACCCAGGAGGGATGACATATAACATGCTAACCCTGGCTACTAAGTTAGAGTAGCTCTAGGGAATTAAGACTGGTTAGGGCCACTGCAATTCTACAGGTGAGAAATGAGGCAGGCTTGCATCAGGGCTATGGGGATGGTAAAAATGATAATATTCTAGATATATTCTGGAAGGAGATTCAACAGGGTTTTTGCAGTGTAAGTGCCTGAAATTCAGCTTTTGATTGCTGAGGCATACATTTCGAAGACATCTATCTTGAATAAACATATTGCCAGCTGTATGATACAGTTACTGGTCAAACAACTAGATAAAGAACCAGGCTGTCCATCCCATCTATGAGTTTCCCTATTAGAAAGTCCTGGGCAACTGAGATAATTGGCCACTTGAGGGACTCTGTTATTTCCCTTCCTGTGCCCCAATTCCTGCTCTTATATTTTTACATTTGTGGGTAAAGCATAAACCCAAGAAGCCCTAGGTACTCTACCCTCAACCTCAATAAAAGCAGAACCCCAGGTCTTCACTCTCTTTCTGACACCTTGCTTGATGGCTCTTGGGCATGCCATATACCTTCTAGGATCTGTAACAAATTTCTTTTTTCAAAGTCCCCTGATTGTTATTGCTGAGAGGCTTCTTCCAATAATAATAAGAACCACAAGAGCCAGGCCAGCCACAGTATTGACTCTAGTTGGGGAAATGTCTGTGGGGACTTACCATAAGTACTGGGAACCCAGGTGAGTGCCTTAGGCATTCCAAGCCAATACCATCACTATCAATAGGCTGAGGCTGACACAGAACAAAGGCATAAAAGGAAAAGGAAAATACAGGAGGATGACTTTTTTTTCACATTCATTCCATGTATTATGTAAAATTAAGCTAAGAATTTACAATTCTACTCCAGAAACTTCTAGGTAGCCTTAATTATATATAAAACAACACAACAGTCACTGTACAGTCCCTCAAAAGTTAAATTTATATGAGATAGATAATAGCTCAATTAAGAGTTGGGAGAGGAGAAAAAGATGCCAGCAGAACAGGAGGATCTTAGACTAGTTGCATCCCAAAAACACAACTAGGTGACGATCAGATCATCCTAAAACCCCATAAATCTACTTGAAGACTGACAGAACAAACTCCACAATTAAAGGGAGAGACGAGGCCACACCCGGGAAGGTAGGAAGTGTAGAAATGTGGTTTAGGGGAGAACTGATCATAGGTGCTGCTGAGGGGAGTGAGTCATGGTCATGGAGAAAGGTGATAGAGAAAGAGAAAGAGAGAGGTGCACAAAAGAGAATGCACACGGATAGTATTTCCCCAAAGTCCATAATAGGCCCAGAGTCCCCCTAAACCTCCAGCAAGCCTCCACTTGCTCCTCTGAGTGTAGAGAACATCCTAACCCATGAGCAGCACTGTGGGCTGTGGTCAGCACCAACTTTGCCTGTTTGGTGGACAAGACCTCACCATACCAGGTCTGTAAGGTTACTGTGGCTGCAGTCATCCCAGAGAAAGAGGCCACAGGCACCAGTGGCCATGTCAAGAAGATCTGTGAGCTGGTGGCACTGGGTACAGGCAGCAGCAGCTGTGTTGCCTGGCTGGAATTCTCCAGTTGGCAGCTCTACAACTGCCATGGGCTGGTTGTCATCTGCCAGGCCCTGCTCAGGTTCTTGTTCCAGCAGCTCCTTTTGGTGACACAGGTGGCCCAAAGGCAAGGAATGGTTGGTACTGGTCCCCCAGCCTGAGGCTGGCCCCCTCTTTGCAAGCCTCAAATCTTCCTATACCTCTACATCAGCAACACCTTCAAGAGAAGTTCATGACGTCTACTTACCACTACCCTCTAAGGACAGCCTCCTGCTCTGCCCACTGTCCTGCCTGTAGGTCAGTGCCTGGAGAACACTGCCCTGCTCCCGGAGAGAAGGTAGGCAAACAACTGAGGGGTAGATAGTGTGAAAACAAAAGCAGGCCAACACCAAGACATATTGCAATTAAATTTGCAAAATATACTAATACAAACTGAGGGTTTTGAAAGGGAGGGGTTGGGGGGGAGAATGAGTGAGCCTGGTGATGGGTATTATGGAAGGCATGTATTGCATGGAGCACTGGCTGTCGTGCATAAACAATGAATCTTGGATCACTGAAAAAATAAAATAGAATTTTAAAAAATCTTAAAAACAGTAAGGCAAAAGAAGTCCTTAATTTATTAGGGACAACCCATAAGGCTAGCTGGAGATTTTTCAAAAGATAGTTGCTAAGTCAGAAGGAACTGGCATGATATATTCAAAGTGCTGAATGGATAAAATCTGCAGCCAGAAATTATCCAGGAAGGACATCATTCAGGATGTCCTCTCTCCAGGAAAGACATCATTCAGAGTAAAAGGAGAGATAAGGAATTTATGGACAAACAGAAACTAAAGGAGTTCATGACTACTAAACAGCCTTTTAAGAAACATTAAAGGCTACTACTCCTTGGGTGGAAAGGAAAGACCAAAAGTGACAAAGACAAGAAAGGATCAGAGAAATCTCCAGAAACAATGATAAAACATGTAATAAAATGGCTATAAATGCATATCTATTAAAAATTACTTTGAATGTAAATGGACTAAACACTCAAAATACACAGGGTGTCAGATGGATAAGAAAACAAAACAAAAACCAAAACAAACAAAAAAGACCCAACTATAGAGCACCTATAAGATACTTATTTGAGATATGAAGATACCTGCACATTGAAAGTGAGGAGATGCAGAAACATTTATCACAAAAATGGATGTCAAAAGAAAGCTGGAGTAGCAATACTTATATCAGACAAACTAGACTTTAAAACAGACTAACAAAAGACAAAGAAGGACACGGTATCATAATAAAGGGAACAGTCCAACAAGATCCAAGAACTGTAAATATTTATGCACCAAACATGGGAGCAACCAAATATATAAAACATTTAATAACAAATATAAAGGAACCCATTGATAGTAATACAGTAACAGTAGGGGACTTTAATACCTCACTTACATCAGCAGACA
The DNA here is from genome assembly GCF_010015895.1 of Lontra canadensis. NCBI lineage: Eukaryota > Metazoa > Chordata > Mammalia > Carnivora > Mustelidae > Lontra > Lontra canadensis. Next base: position 811,981 of record NW_022631193.1, on the reverse strand, counting down.
GATCACCTAAACAGAACATCAACAGGCAGCAACAGCTTTAAATGACACACTGGACTTGACAAATATACTCAGACTATTCTATCCTAAAATACATTCTTTTCAAGGTTACATGGGATAATATCCAAAACAGATCACATATTAGGTTACAATTCAGGCCTCAACAAACACAAGAAGACTGAAATAATACCATGCATCTTTTCTGACTACAACATTATGAAGCAAGAGCCAACCACAAGAAAAATCTGGAAAGACCACAAATACATGGAAGTCAAATAACATGTGACTAAATTGGGTCAACTAGAAAATCAAACAACAAATAAAAAAATACATGGAAACATGAACATGAAAACACAAGGGTCCAAAATCTTTGGGGTCAAGCAAAAGCAATTCTCAGAGCAATACAACCTTACTGAAGAAGAAAATCTCAAATAAACAACCTAAACTCGAACCTAAAGGAACTAAAAAGCCAAATGAAGCCTAAAGCCAAGAGGATGAAGGAAATAATAAAGATTAAAGCAGAAATAAATGATATAGAAACTACAAAAACAATAGAAGAGATCAGTGAGACCCGGAGTGTACCTAAATAAATAAAATGACATATGAGAGAACAGAAATAAAAACCAACACCGCAAAAATACAGTTATGAGAATATTATGAAAAACTATATGCCAACAAATTGTACCACCTCTAAGAAACTGATAAATTCTTAGAAACGATCAAAACTGAAACAGAAAGTAATAGAAAACTTGAACAGATTGATAATCAGCAAAGAAATTGAATCAATACTTAAAAAAGGACTCCCAAAAGCAAAAATCCAAGACGAGATGGCTTCACAGACAAATTCTGCCAAACATTTAGGACAAATTAAAACCTATTCTTGTCAAACCATTCAGAAAAAAAGAAAAAGAAAGAAAGAAAGAAAGAAAGATAAGGAAAACTTTCAAATTCATTTTATGAAGCCAGCATTACCCTGATACCAAAATCAGATAAAGACTCCACAAAAAAAGAGAACTACAGGCCAATATCCCTGATGAACATGGATGCAAAAATTCTCAATAAAATTCTAGCAAACCAAATCCAACAATACATTAAAAAAATTGTTCACTGTGATCAAGTAGGATTTATTCCTGGGCTTCAAGGGCAATTCAATATTCACAAATCAATGATATACCACATTCATTAAAGAAAGGATAAGAACCATATGATCACAATGAAGTATCACTTCACACTAGTCAGAAAGGCTAAAATTTACAACACAGGAAACAACAGATATTGGTGAGGATGCAGAGGAGGGGAATTCTCTTGCACCATTGGTGGGAATGCAGAATGCTACAGCCATTCTGGAAAACAGTATGGAGGTTCCTCAAAAGTTAAAAGAGAGCTACCCTATGATCTAGCAATTGCACTACTAAGTATTTACCCAAAGGATACAAAAATATAGATTCAAAGGGGTAATTTACCCTGATGTTCATAGCCATATTATCTACAATAGCTAAACTACGGAAGGGCTGAAATGTCCTTCAACTGATGAATGGATAAAGAAGATGTGGTATATATACATGGTGGAATGAATATTATTTAGCCTCAAAAAGAATGAAATCTTTCCATTTGTAGTGATATGGATGGAACTAGAGGGTATTATGCAAAGTGAAATAAGTTAGTCAGAGCAAGACCCATACCATATGATGTCACTCATATGTGGAATTTAAGAAATAATACACATAAACATATGGGAAAGGGGGGAAAAAAAGAGAGAGGGAAACAAACCATAAGAGACTCCTAAAGATAGAGAACAAACTGAGCGCTGTTTGAGGAAGGTGGGAGGGGGATGGGCTAGATGGGTGATGGGTAGTCGTCAGGAGGGCACTTACTGTGTTGAGCGCTGGGTGTTATTTGTAAGTGATGAATCACTGAATTCTACTCCTGAAACAATACTGCACTGTATGTTAACTAACTAGAATTTAACTAAAAATCTGAAGAAAAAAAAAGAGCTGTATGATCATTTCAGTAGATGCAGAAAAAGCATTTGACAAAGTACAACATTGATTCAAGATAAAAACCTTCAACAAAGTAGGTTTAGAGGGAACATACTTCAACATGATAAAACCCATATATGAAAATTCCACAGCTAATATCATCCTCAGTGGAGAAAAGCTGTAAGTTTTTCCTCTATGGTTAGGAATAAGGATGTCTGCCATCTTAGTGCTGTTATTTGACATAGTAATAGAAGTCCTCACCAGAGCAATTAGACAACAAAAATAAATAAGTCATCCAAATAAGCAAGGAAGATGTCAAACTTCCAATATTTGCAGATGAGATGATACTATATCTAGAAAACTGGAAAGACTCCACCAAAATATTACTAGAACTGATAAACAAATTCAGTAAATTCAAAGGATAGAAAATTAACATAGATAAATCTGTTGCATTTCTATATATCAATAATGTAGCAGCAGAAAAAGAAATTAAAGATTCAATCCCATTTACAATTACACCAAAAACAATTAAGATACCTAGGAATAAAACTAACCAAAGAGGTAATAGACCTTTTCTCTGAAAACTATAAACACTGTTGAAAGAAACTGAAGATGACATTAACAAATGGAATGACATTCCATGCTTAGGGATCGGAAGAACAAATGTTTTTAAAATGTTTATACTACCCAAAGCAATCTACACATTTAATGCAGTCTTATCAAAATACCACCAGCATTTTTCATGGAACTAGAATAAATAATCCTAAAATTTGTGTGGAAACAGAAAAGAGTCTCAACAGCCAAAGCAATCTTGAAGAAGAAAAGTAAAGGTGAGGGCACCTGGGTGGCTCAGTGGGTTAAAGCCTCTGCCTTCAGCTCAGGTCAGGATCCCAGGGTCCTGGAATTGAGCCCCACATCCAGCTCTCTGCTCAGCTGGGAGCCTGCTTCCTCCTCTCTCTCTCTCTCTCTGTCTGCCTCTCTGCCTACTTGTGATCTCTGTTTGTCAAATAAATAAATAAATAAATCTAAAAAAAAAAAAAAAAGAAGAAGAAGGGGTGCCTGGGTGGCTCAGTGGGTTAAAGCCTTTGCCTTCAGCTCAGGTCGTGATCCCAGGATCCTGGGTTCAAGCCCTGCCTTGGGCTCTCTGCTCAGCAGGGAGCCTGTTTCCTCCTCTCTCTCTGCCTGCCTCTCTGCCTACTTGTGATCTGTGTCTGTCAAATAAATAAATAAATAAAATCTTAAAAAGTAAAGCTGGAATCATCACAATTCCAGACTTCAAACCTATTACAAAACTGTGGTGATCAAAACAGAATGGTGCTGGTACACAAATAGACAGATCAATGGACCAGAATAGAAAACCCACAAATGAATCTACAACCCAACAGTCAATTAATCTTTGACAAAGCAGGGAAAAATAAGCAATGGAAAAAAGACAATTATTTCTTTTCCCCCAACAAATTGTGTTGGGAAACTGGACAGCAACATGCAAAAGAATGAAACTGGACCACTTTCTTACACCATACACAAAAACAAACACAAAATGGATGAAAAACCTACATGTGAGGCAGGAAACCATTCAAATCCTAGAGGAGAACACAGGCAAAAGCCTCACTGACATTGCCCATAGTAACTTCTTTATAGAAAAGTGTCCTGATATGAGGGAAGGAAAAGCAAAAACAAACTATTGGAACTTCATTAAAATAAAAAGCTTCTGCACAGTGAAGGAATCAATCAACAAAACTAAAAAGCAACTACAGAATGGGGTAAGGTATTTACATGTTATCTGGTAAAGGATTAATAACTAAAATATATAAAGAAGTTATGAAACTTAGAGAGAGATAAGATGGTGGAGGAGAACGGTGAGCCTGAGCTTTTCTCCTCCTTCAAACACAGCTAGATAAATATCAAATCATTCTGAACACCCAAGAAATTGACTAGAAGCCTTAGAGAACATAGGTGTATGTCTACAAACTGGAAAAATGACATGTGGAAGGTAGGAACTGCAGAGAGTTGATTTGTGGAAGAGATTCAGGGGTGCTGTCCAGGGGAGGAAATGGCCAGAGAGGAGGAGGAGAGAGAGAGAAAGCACTTAAAAAAAAAAAAAAAAAAAAAAAAGTGAAAACATGTGCAGGGGAATGCACAAGAAAACAATTCCCTAAAACCACTGATGGGGGAAAAAAGGTAAGGTTTACAATCCCACCAAATTTCTATAGGCAGTTGAGTGCAGAGTCTGAATCTTCAGAGGTCTGAGCATTGCCAGGTTTGCTCCTGGGGAACTGAATGGTGCTCCTGTGGAAGACCAGGGTGGAGCCCCAGTACTGGGCAGTCTGAGGCTCTCCAGGGTCCTATGGGGAGTAGTTGTTTCCCTGCTTGGAGTGCATTTGGTAGAAGTGATAGAGCCTGTCTGTGGGCAAAGGACCCTGCAGGCTCATCAAGCTGCCCAGCTTATCAGTATAAGAACAATGCTGCTGTCTGAGGGCAGCAGTCCCTGGTGCAGGCTGTGTGTTGTCATTTACCATAAACTGTGAACTGCTGCACAGACTTCCCACTGTCTTCAGGGACAAGGTGGCACTGGGCACAGTACAGGGAGAGCAAACCCAGAGGATCAGTGTCGGCCCATGCTGTGGGGGTCCTTGTAATGTGGGGTTTTCAAACACAGATGTGGGTGAGATCAAACACAGAAGACCTGTGCCATTTGGTAGGCAGACAGTTTGGACCCAGGGTGAAGGTGGGGATCTGACAGAAATAAGGGACATAGGAAGGGTCATTGTCTGCACATATTGAGGGCTTACTGAGGAGGGGTGGCCCTCAATTCCTGCTCCAGAGACAAGAGAATGGGGCAAAGCCATTGTCTCCTAGCGCCTCACCTCAGTGAGCTAAACAGTGCCACCAAGTGGAGAACAGAGCAGCTACACCAAGCCCTGACCCCCTGCACCTTGCAGACACATCTGTACTATGGCAATTCCACCTGAGAATCAGAGCAGCAGGCCCCTCCCCCACAGCCCACAGAAGACAGGAACAGACCCCTCACCCACACCAAGTCTATTGATCAGAGAGTGCTGCAAAGCTTCAGTTCTACAGGGAAACAGAATCTAGAGTCCACTGAGTTTTTAAAAATTCGGGTTTGTTCTGTTTTGTTTTTTTATTGTTATTATTAGATACAGAAAGAACAGTTTTATTTTATTTCATATATTAAAAAACTTTTTCTCTTCCTTTTCTTTCTACCTTTTTTCTATCAAGTTTCTTTTTTTAAAAAATTTCTTATTTTTTTATAAACATAAAATGTATTTTTAGCCCCAGGGGTACAGGTCTGTGAATCGCCAGGTTTGCACACTTCACAGCACTCACCACAGCACACATCCCACCCCAATGTCCATAAACCCACCACCCTCTCCCAACCCCCCCCCCCCCCCTGGCCCCCCTCAGTTTGTTCTGTGAGATTAAGAGTCTCTTATCTTGTTTCATTTATATAAATGATCCCATCTTGTTTCATTTATTCTTTTCCTACCCCCCCACCCCCCCCCCCCCCACGTTGCATCTCCATTTCCTCATATCAGAGAGGTTATATGATGGTTGTCTTTCTCTGATTGACTTATTTCGCTAAGCATAATACCCTCTAGTTCCATACACGTCGTCACAAATGGCCAGATTTCATTTCTTTTGATGGCTGCATAGTATTCCATTGTATATATATACCAGCTCTTCTTTATCCATTCATCTGTGGATGGACATCTAGGTTCTTTTCATAGTTTGGCTATTGTGGACACTGCTGCTATAAACATTCGGGTGCCCGTGCCCCTTTGGATCACTACGTTTGTACCTTTAGGGTAAATACCCAGTAGTGCAATTGCTGGGTCGTAAGGTAGGTCTATTTTCAACTTTTTGAGGAACGTCCGTGCAGTTTTCCAGAGTGGTTGCACCAGCTTGCATTCCCACCAACAGTGTAGGAGGGTTCCCCTTTCTCCACATCCTCGCCAGCATCTGTCATTTCCCGACTTGTTAATTTTAGCCATTCTGACTGGTGTGAGGTGATATCTCATTGTGGTTCTGATTTGTATTTCCCTGATGCTGAGTGATGTGGAGCACTTTTTCATGTGTCTGTTGGCCATCTGGATGTCTTCTTTGCAGAAATGTCTGTTCATGTCCTCTGCCCATTTCTTGATTGGATTATTTGTTCTTTGGGTGTTGAGTTTGCTAAGCTCTTTATAGATTTTGGTTACTAGCCCTTTATCTGATATGCGGTTTGCAAATATCTTCTCCCATTCTGTCAGTTGTCTTTTGGTTTTGTTAACTGTTTCCTTTGCTGTGAAAAAGCTTTTGATCTTGATGAAGTCCCAGTAGTTCATTTTTGCCCTTGCTTCCCTTGCCTTTGGCGATGTTCCTAGGAAGGAGTTGCTGAGGCTGAGGTCGAAGAGGTTGCTGCCTGTGTTCTCCTCAAGGATTTTGATGGATTCCTGTCTCACATTGAGGTCCTTCATCCACTTTGAGTCTATTTTCATGTGTGGTGTAAGGAAATGGTCCACGTTCATTTTTCTGCATATGGCTGTCCAATTTTCCCAACACCATTTGTTGAAGAGGCTGTCTTTTTTCCATTGGACATTCTTTCCTGCTTTGTTGAAGATTAGTTGGCCATAGAGTAGAGGGTCTATTTCTGTGCTCTCTATCCTGTTCCATTGATCTATGTGTCTGTTTTTGTGCCAGTACCATACTGTCTTGATGATGACAGCTTTGTAATAGAGCTCGAAGTCCAGAATTGTGATGCCACCAACTTTGGATTTCTTTTTCAATATTCCTTTGGCTATTCGAGGTCTCTTCTGGTTCCATATAAATTTTAGGATTATTTGTTCCATTTCTTTGAAAAAAAAATGGATGGGATTTTGATACGGATTGCATTAAATGTGTAGATTGCTTTAGGTAGCATAGACATTTTCACAATATTTGTTCTTCCAATCCAGAAGCATGGAACATTTTTCCATTTCTTTGTGTCTTCCTCAGTTTCTTTCATGAGTACTTTATAGTTTTCTGAGTATAGATTCTTTTTCTCCTTGGTTAGGTTTATTCCTAGGTGTCTTATGGTTTTGGGTGCAATTGTAAATGGAATTAACTCCTTAATTTCTCCTTCTTCTGTCTTGTTGTTGGTGTAAAGAAATATTATTATTTTCTATGCACTGATTTTTTAAAAAAAGATTTTATTTATTTATTTGACAGACAGAGATCACAAGCAGGCAGAGAGAGAAGAGGAAACAGGCTCCCTGCTGAGCAGAGAGCCTGATGCGGGGCTTGATCCCAGGATCCTGGGATCATGACCTGAGCTGAAGGCAGAGGCTTTAACCCACTGAGCCACCCAGGCGCCACTGTGCATTGATTTTTTTATCCTGACACTTTACTGAATTCTTGTATAAGTTCTAGCAGGTTTGGAGTGGAGTCATTTGGGTTTTCCACATAGTGTATCATATCATCTGCAAAGAGTGATAGTTTGACTTCTTTGCCGATTTGGATGCCTTTAATTTCTTTTTGTTGTCTGATTGCTGAGGCTAGGACTTCTAGTACTTTGTTGAATAGCAGTGGTGATAATGGACATCCCTGCCGTGTTCCTGACCTTAGTGGAAAAGATCTCAGTTTTTCCCCATTGAGAATGATATTTGTGGTGGGTTTTTCATAGATGGCTTTGATAATATTGAGGTATGTGCCCTCTATCCCTACACTTTGAAGAGTTTTGATCAGGAAGGGATGCTGTACTTTGTTAAATGCTTTTTCAGCATCTATTGAGAGTATCACATGGTTCTTCTTCTTTCTTTTATTAATGTATTGTATCACATTGATTGATTTGTGAATGTCAAACCAACCTTGCAGCCCTGGAATAAACCCAACTTGGTCGTGGCGAATAATCCTTTTAATGTACTGTTGGATCCTATCGGCTAGTATTTTGGTGAGAATTTTTGTATATCTGTTCCTCAAGGATATTGGTTTGTAATTCTCTTTTTTGATGGGATCCTTGTCTGGTTTTGGGATCAAGGTGATGCTGGCTTCATCAAATGAGTTTGTAAGTTTTCCTTCCATTTCTATTTCTTGGAACAGTTTCAGGAGAATAGGAATTAATTCTTCTTTAAATGTTTGGTAGAATTCCCCTGGGAAGCCTTCTGGCCCTAAGCTTTTGTTTGTTTGGAGATTTTTTATGACTGCTTCAATCTCCTTACTGGTTATGGGTCTGTTCAGGCTTTCTATTTCTTCCTGGTTCAGTTGTGGTAGTTTATATGTCTCTAGGAATGCATCAATTTCTTCCAGATTGTCAAATTTGCCGGCGTAGAGTTGCTCATAATATGTTCTTATAATTGTTTATATTTATTTGGTGTGGGTTGTGATCTCTCCTCTTTCATTCATGATTTTATTTATGTGGGTCCTTTCTCTTTTCCTTTTGATAAGTCTGGCCAGGGGTTTATCAATCTTATTAATCCTTTCAAAGAACCAACTCCTAGTTTTGTTGATTTGTTCTATTGTGTTTTTGGTTTCTATTTCATTGATTTCTGCTCTGATATTTATTATTTCTCGTCTCCTGCTGGGTTTAGGCTTTCTTTGTTGTTCTTTCTCCAGCTCCTTTACGTTTAGGGTTAGGTTGTGTATTTGAGAACTTTCTTGTTTCTTGAGAAAGGCTTGTATCACTATAGATTTTCCTCTCAGGACAGCCTTTCCTGTGTCCCACAGATTTTGAACCATTGTGTCTTCATTTTCATTTGTTTCCATGAATTTTTTCAACTTCTTTAATTTCCTGGTTGACCCATTCATTCTTTAGAAGGATGCTGTTTAGTCTCCATGTATTTGGGTTCTTTCCAAATTTCCTCTTGTGATTGAGTTCTAGCTTCAGAGCATTGTGGTCTGAAAATATGCAGGGAATGGTCCCCATCCTTTGAGTCTGGTTGAGACCTGATTTAGGACCCAGGATGTGATCTATTCTGGAGAAGGTTCCATGTGCACTAGAGAAGAATGTGTATTCTGTTGCTTTGGGATGGAATGTTCTGAATATATCTGTGATGTCCATCTGGTCCAGTGTGTCATTTAAGGTCTTTATTTCCTTGTTGATCTTTTGCTTGGATGATCTGTCCATTTCAGTGAGGGGAGTGTTAAAGTCCCCTACTATTATTGTATTGTTGTAGATGTGTTTCTTTGATTTTGTAATTAATTGGTTTATCTAGTTGGCTGCTCCCATGTTAGGGGCATAGATATTTAAAATTGTTAGATCTTCTTGTTGGACAGATCCTTTGAGTATGATATAGTGTCCTTCCTCACCTCTTATTATAGTCTTTGGCTTAAAAATCTAATTGATCTGATATGAGGACTGCCACTCCAGCTTTCTTTTGATGTCCATGCTAATGGACTAATGCTAAATTGTTTTCCACCCCCTCACTTTAAATCTGGAGGTATCTTTGGGTCTAAAATGAGTTTCTTATAGGCAGCATTTTGACGGGTTTTGTTTTTTGATCCATTCTGATACCCCGTGTCTTTTGATTGGGGCATTTAGCTCATTTACATTCAGTGTAACTATTGAGAGATATGAATTTAGTGCCATTGTATTGCCTGTAAGGTGACTGTTATTGTATATTGTCTCTGTTCCTTTCTGATCTACTACTTTTAGAGTCTCTCTTTGTTTAGAGGACCCCTTTCAATATCTCCTGTAGAGCTGGCTTGGTGTTTGCCAATTCTTTCAGTTTTTGTTTGTCCTGGAAGCTTTTTATCTCTCCTTCTATTTTCAATGATAGCCTAGATGGATATAGTCTTCTTGGCTGCGTGTTTTTCTCATTTTGTGCTCTGAATATATCATGCCAGTTCTTTCTGGCCTGCCAGGTCTCTGTGGATAAGTCTGCTGCCAATCTAATAGTTTTACCATTGTATGTTACAGACTTCTTTTCCCAGGCTGCTTTCAGGATTTTCTCTTTGTAGCTAAGACTTGTAAATTTTACTATTAGGTGACGGGGTGTGGACCTATTCTTGTTGATTTTGAGGGGGGCTCTCTGCACCTCCTGGATTTTGATGCTTGTTCCCTTTGCCATATTAGGGAAATTCTCTACAATAATTCTCTCCATTATACCTTCTGCTCCCCTCTCTCTTTCTTCTTCTTCTGGAATCCCAATTACTCTAATGTTGTTTTGTCTTATGGTATCACTTATCTCTCGAATTCTCCCCTCGTGGTCCAGCAGTTGTTTGTCTCTCTTTTGCTCAGCTTCTTTATTCTCTGTCATTTGGTCTTCTATATCACTAATTCTTTCTTCTGCCCCATTTATCCTAGGAGCAAGAGACTCCTTTTTTAACTGCACCTCATTAATAGCTTTTTTGATTTCCACTTGGTTAGATTTTAGTTCTTTTATTTCTCCAGAAAGGGCTTTTACCCCTCTGGAGAGGGTTTCTCTGGTATCTTCCATGCCTTTTTCAAGCCCAGCTAGAGCCTTGAGAATTGGCATTCTGAACTTGTCCATATTGATTGGGTCCCTAGCCTTCAGGACTGCCTCTTGTTCTTTTTTTTTTTTTTTTTTTTCTTGGTGGTGAGTTTTTCTGCCTTGTCATTTTGTCCAGATAAGGATATATGAAGTAGCAAATAAAATACTAAAAGGGTGGCAAAGACCCCAGGAAAATGTGCTTTAACCAAATCAGAAGGGACTCCAAATTGTCAGGGGGGAGAAAATGGATAAAAAGAAGTTCAGAAAAAAAAAAAATAGAAAAAAGAAAACAAATAAAGAAAAAATATAAAAAGAAACATATATATATATATATATATATATGTTAGCCTGGTGACTAGAACAGGGTCACCCACTTAATTTTGGGAGTATTTGGTCTCTTAGAAGAAACTACCTCCCCAAATTTTAAAGAATGAAAAACATATATAAGGGTAAGCACAATGAAGGAATGGAATATGCCTTTAAGGAAGAAAAAAATTTTTTAAATAAATTTCTAAAAAAGGAGTTGATAAAGTAAGTTGGTTGGGAGAATGAAGAAAAAGAAAGTGGAGAGAATTTGCTTGGGCTGGAGAATAGAACAAGCCTGGTGCTAGACTTAGGGTATATTTTGATCTATTAGAAGAAGTTGTACCCCAAATTTTTTAGAAGAAAAAGCCCTATGTGTATACAAAAAATAAAGGTAGAAACAATGAATAAAATATGACTATAATAATGAAGGTTCAAAAAAGATTACTATTATTTTTTTAATGAAAGGTATTGTTAAGATAAACTAGTTAAACAACGTTAAAAGAGGAAAGAGTAAAAGTTAAATAAATTTAGCAGAAGAAAAAAAATAAAATAAAAAAATTAATTAACTGCAAGACTAAAGAATCATGGAGAAAGCCATGAATTCCATGCTTTGCTTTCTCCTCCTCTGGAATTCTGCTGTTCTCCTTGGTAAGTGAACTTGGTCTTGGCTGGATTTCTTGATGATCTTCTGGCACTGGGGCCTGTTGTAGTGATTCTCAAGTGTTTGCCTGAGGCGGAATTGCACTGCCCTTACCAGGGGCCAGGCTAAGTAATCCGCTTGGGTTCATTTTCAGGAGCTTTTGTTCCCTGAATGCTTTCCATAGAGTTCCCGAGGACGGGAATGAAAATGGTGCCCTCCCAATCTCTGGCCAGGAGGAGCCAAGAGGTCGGGGTCCCACTCCTCAGTGCACCCTCAGAGAAGAGCGCTCCATTGCTCCCATCTCCCTGGCCTCTGCCCGTGCTCCGAGCTCACCCAGCCTGTGACCAAGCATCTCTCTCTGGCACACAGCTCTGCCTGGAGTCTCTGAACACCGTAGATCCAAGAGCACTTCCAGGAGGTGTCTCCCCAGATCTTATGGGGACCCCACTCACAGAGCAGGGGCCTGTGCCATGGATTACGATTCAAGGTAACCCCGAGTTGAGAGCTCACTCCTTGACTCTGTCTCTGTAGCTGGCTTCCCTGCTCTAATACCTGCAAGCTCTGTGACACTCAGACACCCCTGATCCTTCTGTGACCCTGTGGGACCTGGGGCCACGCTGTCCCTGTGTGGGCTTCACCCTGGTTTAGCCTCTGGAGCGATGTCCCTCATTGGAGCAGACTTTTAAAAGTCCTGATTTTGTTCTGCCACTTGCTGGGACCCAGCCCCTCCATGCACATTCTATCTTCCCGTCACTTTGGATTCACTTCTCCGCTGGTCCTACCTTTCAGAAAGTGGTAGATTTTCTGTTTCTAGAATTGTTGCTCTTCTTCTCTTTGCTCTCCTGTTGGATTTGTACGTGTTCACAATGGTTTGATAAGCTATCTAGCTGATCTCCTGCTACCTGATGTCATCTCAGCCTGCTACTTCTCCACCATCTTGACTCCTCCGTCTCTATCAAGTTTCTTGTGACAAGACCAAAACACACCTAGTATCTAGCTTCCTTTATGTATTTTATTATATTTTATCTTAATTTTTAAAAAATTTTAAAAAGATTTTATTTATTTGACAGATAGAGATCACAAGTAGGCAGAGAGGCAGGCAGAGAGAGAGAGAGAGGAGAAAAAACTTTTCATTTATTTATTTATTTATTAAGATTTAATTAATTAATTTATTTGACAGAGAGATCACAAGTAGGCAGAGAGGCAGGAAGAGAGGGAGGAGGTAGCAGGCTCCCTCCTGAGCAGAGAGCCCAATTTTGGGCTCAATCCCAGGACCCTGGGATCATGACCTGAGCCAAAGGCAGAGGCTTTAACCCACTGAGCCACCTGGGCATCCTATTTATTTATTTATTTTTGAGATTTAATTAATTTATTTTAAATTTTAAATTTTTTTAAAATTTTGCCCCTCCCCCCAAAAAATGACAAAACAGAGGAATTCACCCCAAAAGAAAGAACAGGAAAAAGTAATGGCCAGAGATTTAATCAGTAAGTAAGATGTCTGAATAAGAATTTAAAACAGCAATTGTAACAGAATTAGGTGGGTTTGAAAAAAGTGTAGAAGACAGTAGAGAATCCCTTACTGCACAGATAAAAACTAAATCTAGCCAGGCTAAAATTAAAAATGCTATAACTGAAATGTAGAATGATAAAACAGGGAAATGAATTTGTGATGAAGAAGATAGAATTATGGAAAATAAGAGGCTGAAGAGAAGAGGGAAACAAGGTAATGGGACATGCAGGTAGACTTAGGGAATTCAGTGAGTTATTAAAATGCAATAACATTTATATCATAGGATTTCTAGAGGATGAAGAGAGAGAAAAAATTTATCTGAGCAAATTATAGCTGAAAACTTAGCTAATCTAAGGAAGGATAAAGGCATCAATATCCAAGAAACACAGAGAACTACCATTAAATTCAACAAAAGCCAACCACTATCAAGGCATATCATAGTCAAATTCACAAAATACACAGACAAGGAAAGAAAACTGAAAGCAGCAAAGGAAAAAATAAAGTCCTTAACTGACAAAAGAAGACAGATTAGGTTCACAGCAGATCTATTCACAGAAACATGGCAGGACAGAAGAAAAGCATCAGTATATATGTAACATGCTGAATGGGAAGAATATGCAGCCAGGAACACTTTATCTAGCAAAGCGGTCATTTAGAATAGAAGATGAGATAAAGAACTTCCCAGACAAACAAAAACTAAAAAAGTTCGTGGCCATTAAGCCAGCCCTGCAAGGAATATTAAGGGGATGTCTTTCAGTCGGAAAGAAAGACCGAAGGTGACAAAGACTACAAGAGAACATCACCAGAAATACCAGTTTTACAGGTAACACAATGGCTCTAAATTCCTGTCTATCAGTAATCACTCAGAAAGTAAATGGAATAAATGGCCCAATCAAAAGACATAGGGTATCAGAATGGATTAAAAAGTTATTCATATACTGCCTACAAGGGACTTATTTTAGATCTAAAGTTACCTACGAGGGGAAGGAGAACCATCTATCATGCTAATGGGTGTCAAAAGAAAGCCAGAGTAGACATACTTACATCAGACAAGCTAGATTTTAAATCAAAGACTGTAACAAGAATGAAGGGCACTATATCATAATAACGGGGTCTATCCATCAGGAAGATCTAATAATTGTAAATATGTGCCCAACTTGGGAGAACCCAAATATATAAAGCAATTAATAAATAAAACATAAAGATACTCATGGATAATAATACAATAATAGTAGGGAACTTTAATCCCCCACTTACAGCAATGGACAGACCAGAAAATCAGCAGAAAATCAACAAGGAAACAATGGCTTTGAATGACACACTGGAGCAGATGGACTTAATAGATATATTCAGAACACTCTATCCTAAAACCACAAAACACACATTCAAGTGCTTACAAACATCCTCCAGAATAGATCACATATTAGCACACAGAACAAACCTGGACAGATTCAAGGAGATCAAAAATCATATCACGCACTTTTTCTGACCACAACTCTATGAAACTAAAAGTCATACACAAGAAAAAATCTTGAAAGACCACAAATATATGGAGGTTAAACAATATGCTACCAAACAATTAATGGGTCAACCAAGAAATCAAAGAAGAAATAAAAGTGCACAAAAGAACAAATGAAAATGAAAACACAACAGTCCAAAAACTCTGGGTTGCAGGAAAACTGGTTCCAACAAGGAAATTTACAGCACTACAGGCCTACCTCAAAAAACAAGAAAAATCTCAAATCAACAACCTAAACTTACACCTGAAGGAGCTAGAAAAAGAACAACAACAATAAAACCCTAAAAACCAGCAGAATGAAGGAAATAATAAAGATTAGAGCAGAAATAAAGATACAAAAACTAAAAAAATAAAATAAAAAATAAAAAATTGAAGTGATCAATAAAACCAGGCACTGGAAAAAAAGTAATAAAATTGATAATCCCCTAGCCAGACTTATAAAAAGAAAAGAGAAAGGATCCAAATAAGTAAAAGCACAAATGAGAGAGGAGAAATAATAACCAATACCACAGAAATAGAAAAAAATCACAAGGGAATATTATGAAAAACCATACACCAAAGCCCTGGAAGAAATGGATAAATTCCTCCAAACATATAAACTACCAAAACTGATCAGAAGGAAATAGGAAACTTGAACAGAATGATAACCAGCAAAGAAATTGATTCAGTAATCAAAAAACTCCCCAAAAAGAAAAAAGTCTAGGACCAGACAGCTTCCCAGGGGAATTTTATCAAATATTCTACTAAACATTTAAAGAGTTAATACCTATTCTTAAACTATTCCAAAAAGTAGAAAAGGAAAGAAAACTTTCCAATTCATTCTATGAGGGCAGCATAACCCTGATACCAAAATCAGATAAAGACACCACTAAAAAAGAGAACTACAGGCCAATGTCCCTGATAAATACAGACACAAAAATTCTTTTTTTTTTTTGTTTTTTTTTAAGAATTTATTTATTTATTTGACAGACAGAAATCACAACTAGGCAGAGAGGCAGGTAGAGAGAGAGGAGGAGGAAGCAGGTTCCCTGATGAGCAGAGAGCCCGATGCGGGGCTCAATCCCAGGACCCTGGGATCATGACCTGAGCTGAAGGTAGAGGCTTTAACCCACTGAGCCACCCAGGCTCCCCCAGACACAAAATTCTTAACAAATTATGAGCACACCAATCCAACAATACATTAAGAAAAAAAATAATTCACCACAATCAAGTGGGCAAATTTGCAAATCAAATGTGGTACATTTCATGAGTTAGAGAAAGAATAAGAAACATATGATCATTTCAACAGATGTAGAAAAAACACTTGACAAAGTACATCCATTCATGAAAAAAACCTCAACAAAATAGGTTTAGAGGGAACTTACTTCAACATTATAAAGGTCATCTATGAAAAAGCTACAGCTAACATCACCCTTAGTGGGTTTCTCATTAGGTCAAGAACAAGATAGGGATGCTCACTCTTACTGAAATTCCCAGCCTCAGCAACCAGAGTACAAAAAGAAATAAAACACATGCAATTTGGCAAGGAAGAAGTAAAACTTTCATTCTTTTCAGATGACATGATACTCTATGTAGAAAACCCAAAAGACTCCACCAAAAAAAACTGCTAGAACTGATAGAAGAATTCAGTGAAGTTGCAGTATACAAAATTGACATACAGAAATTGGTTGCATTTCTATATATCAATAAATAAGCAGCAGAAAAAAAAGTTAAGAAAGCAATCCCATTTACAACTGCACCCAAAATAATAAGATACCTAGGAACAAACCTAATTAAAGAGGTGAAAAACCTATAGTTTATAGTTTGAAAACTATAAACCACTGATGAAAGACATTAAAGATGACACAAAGTAATGGAAAGACATTCAGTGCTCATGGAATGGAAGAACAAATATTATTAAAATGTCCATACTACCCAAAGCAATCTTACATTTAATGCAATTCCTTTAAAAATACTAATAGCATTTTTCACAGAGCTAAAATGATCAATCCTAAAATTTGTATGGAATAACAAAATATGCTGAATAGCCAAAGCAACCTGCATAAAGAAAAATAAAATTGGGACACCTGGGTGGCTCAGTGGGTTAAGGCCTCTGCCTTTGGCTCAGGTCATGATCCCAGGGTCCTGGGATCGTGCCTGCATCTTGTCAGCAGGGAGCCTGCTTCCCTTCTTCTCTCTCTGCCTGCCTCTCTGCCTACTTGGGATCTCTTTCAAATAAATAAATAGTCTTTAAAAATAAATAAAAAAAAATAAAAATAAAGTTGGAAGCATCACAATTCTGGAGTTCAAGCTATATTTCAAAGCTGTAGTACTCTAAACAGTATCATACTGGCACAAAAATAGACACATAGATCAATTGAAAAGAACGGAAAACTCTGAAATGAACCCACAACTATAAAATCAATTAATTTTTGACAAAGCAAGATTATCCAACAGAAAAAGACTGTCTCTTCAACAAATGGTGTTGGGAAAACTGTACAGCAACATGCTAAAGAATGAAACTGGACCACTTTCTTACACCATACACAAAAACAAATTCTACATGGAATAAAGACCTGAAATCATTGAAATCCTAGAGAATACAGGTAGTAACTTCTTCAACATTGGTCACAGCAGCTTTTTTCTAGATATGTTTCTTTAGGCAAGGGAGAAAAACAGAACTGAGCTATCAGGACTACATCAAAATTAAAAGCTTGTGCACAGCAAAAGAAACAACCAAGAAAACTAAAAGGCAACCTTTGGAATGGGAGAAGATATTTGCAAATCACATATCCAATAAAGGACTAGTATCCAAAATATATAAAGAACTTTTAACACTTGGGGCACCTGGGTGGCTCAGTCAGTTAAGTGTCTGCCTTCAGCTCAGATCATGGTCCCAGGGCTCTGGGATCAAAGCCTGCATTAGGCTCCCTGCTCTGTTTCTCCCTCTCCCTCAGTCTGCCATCCAGCCATGTCTTGTGTTCTCTGTCAAATAAATAAATAAAATCTTAAAAAAAAACCCCCAAAACTGTAACACTCAACATAAACATAAAACCAACCAACCCCCTACAAAGTAGAACATAAAATCCAATTAAAAAATGGACAGGAGACATGAATAGACATTTCTCCAAAGAAGAAATCCAGATGGGACAACAGACACAAGAAAAGATGCTCATCGTCACTTACCAGCAGGAAAATGAAAAACAAAACTACAATGAGATATCACCTCATGCCTGTCAGAATGGCTAAAATCAACAGCACAAGAAATAACAGGTGTTGCCGAGGATGTGGAGGAAAGGGAACCTTCTTATACTGTTGATGGGAATGCAAACTGGTGCAGCCACTGTGGAAAACAGTACGGATATTCCCTGTAAAGTTAAAAATAGAACTAAATTATGATTCAGTAATCACACTACCAGGTATTTACCCAAAAGAATATAAGAATACTAATCCAAAGGGTTACATACACCCCTGTATTTATAGCAACATTATTTACAATAACTAAGATATGGAAACTGCCCATGTGTCCACTGATTGATGAATGGATAAAGAAGAGGTGGTATATACATATACGATGGAATATTACTCAGCCATAAAAAGAATGAAATCTTGCCATTTTTAATGACATGGATGGAGCAAGAGAGTATAAAGGTAAGTGAAGTCAGTCAGTCAGAGAAAGACAAGTATCATATGATCTCACTCATATGGGAAAATTAAGAAACAAAACAAGCAAATGGAAAGAAAGAGAGAGAGTGAGAGAGAGAGAGAGAAACAAGACCGTTAACTACAGAGAACTGATGGTTACGAGGGAAGTGGGGGATGGGTGAAATAAGTGATGCGGATTAAGGAGGGCACTTGTGATGAACACAGGGTGATGTATGGAAGTGTTGAATCTTTTTATTGCATACCCAAAACTAATGTAACATTGTCTGTTAAATAAACAGAATAAAAATAAAAAGTTTAGTAAAAAAAACAAAAACAAAACAAAAACAACAACAACAAAACAAAGCCAGAAGGCAATTGTAATGAGCTGTCATGGGTGAGAACCACAGAGAGAAATAATCCTTTAGACCACCTCTTCTGTGGACTAACAGGAACAGCTTTCCAGCATTGTGGGAGCAGGGCTGCACTTTGTTCAATGATTCCACTGTGTTTTCCCATTTGTGGTACCATCTGTCACTCACAGAAAGAGTCTTCCTGCCAGAACCACATACATACTGATATCTTTCTCCCCCTCAATGTCCCTTAACCTCAGCTGATGCACTTTAGCATCTTCCCACCTCCCCCCACCCCATGCACCAATGCACGTTATCTCTGCTGCCAAATACTACAGACCTCCTCAAAATTCATCTAAAACCTTAAGATTTCCCTAGTAGAATCCATACTCTTCCACTTCTACCTTGCATCTAAAGCAATCTCTTTGGGTTACTTGAGCTTATTCTTGCTTCTTGTATTGCTTTTGAAGCATTTCACCGATGCATGTCCTCATTCTCTAAATGCCCTGGGATCTTCTCAAAGGCAGGGAGCCAACACTGACTAACTCTCATCCCTACCCACTTTGTGTGAGATTGGGCACACAATAAGTAAACCTTGCTAAATGAGTAAAGAAATGGACAACTTTATATATCTATCAAATTAATAAACATGAAAGAAAATGTAAACAAACAAACAAACAAACAAAAAAAACAAAACCCAAACCCAAAACCAAAACAAAACCCACCCCACACAACACCACATTTAATTCATAAATGGAGAGGACTGGGCACTTGCAGGAGCTCAATGAAACATCTTCTCCAGGAAGAGAACAAAGAAGAGAGGAGTTGGGGGTCTGACTCTGGCCCCATTTCTGATGGCAGATCTGCAATTTTTACTCTCGTTAGCAATTGGAAAGCCCATATAAGTTATCATCTCTTTGCATAGGTCTGGTCGTATGCATTTCTTCATTTCAACAGCAATGTCTTTAAGGCCTGCATAAAGCCATAAAAAAAGATTAGCACTCTACTCCTTCATTATATACCCCTTTTACCCACCCAGGTTAGACTAGGATAAAATAGAAGCCAGGCCATACTTGTGTGTGACTCATCTAATACCACTCTCTCTGGCAGAGATGATGGGCTGAAATGGCATCCTTCAAACACAGAGGCTCCAGGTGCTTAAGTCCCCTCACAGCCCATCTCAAATATTGTTATATTTTCCAAACCTTCTTAAAGTAAAAATTTTTTCAATCCATATTATCACTGGGGGATCTATCATGTTTTTATAGACATTTTATGCAGATTGTAGTATGAGCCTGCTCTTAGTCCTTAGGTTTTACTAGTCTTCAAATGACTTGTGAGGAATTGCATGTATCTGTGTTTCCATTATCTATACCCTCCATGATGAGACATAAATCTAATCTCCTCTTATGCTTGGTTTGAGTCATCTTTTAAGAAATAGCATAGCCATAAAAAAGCTATCATTCTGATTGTGTTCCCTGTCTTTCAAAGTGCCTTTGGATACGTTCTAACAAATGGTTGTTGCTCTATGTTCTTGGTAATTTCACCTTGCCTCCTCTGGGCACCACATCCAGTAACTGCTATTCTAAAGCAAAGAATCACTGTTAGGGAAATTATAGAAAGTAGAAACATAAGAATCCAAGAGACCAACTGACATGACTAGCCTGTTTAAGTATCTCATAGCGGATGAACTCTAAAAAGGCTGAATTTCCAGAGTTAGCAGGAGAAAGTGAGAAAGTATAGAATAAGCACGTAAAGAACTCAGTCCTCATGGAACTCTGCCCACTGCTCTTCATGATACACTATACTACTGCTTCCAATTTATTTCTAATTTGTGTCTTAAACTCAGAATTTTGTGTTGGATTTCCTCAAAGCAAGTATAGTAAATTATGCTTTACATTCTCTTTGAAGAAAGTTTACATTTTAGTCATTGCTTTTCTCCAAAGCTTTTACTTTGAAAATTAAAAATCCCAGTGGTAGTGGGGAACACAAATTACACAAGTTTAAAAAAAAATAGGGGTGCCTGGGTGGCTCAGTGGGTTAAGCCTCTGTCTTCAGCTCAGGTCATGAATTCAGGGTCCTGGGAATGAGCCCCGCATTGGGATCTCTGCTCAGCAGGGAGCCTGCTTCCCACTCTTTCTGCCTGCCTCTCTGCCTACTTGTGATACTGTCAAATAAATAAATAAAATCTTTTAAAAAATGGAAATTTGAGGAGGATGAAGGTTCAACCAATATGCTGAATCAACTTCCTCAAAGCTAGCAGAATTTGTTGATAAAAGCATTTAAAAATTTATAAATAACAAAATGTGAGAAAGCCAGTTAGATATATTTTCAGAGAGAGGCTAACTATGGTATCTTCATTTCTAAGAACTTTGGGCAAAAGCTGGTTTCTCCTCAACACTACCATTGGAGCACATATCCTTTTAAGCATGTGAGAGAGTACCACTTGTACTGAATACAATACTGCATACTACAAAAGTACCTGTGTTTATGATGCCAGAAAATTCAACACACTTTATTTTATCAGCTGTGCACCACTTGAGCTCACTGTCACACTTTCTTCCCATCACTGCAAAGCATGTTGGGCACTTAAAACCGTTAGACTTGAATTCATCAACATCTTTCTCATCGAGGTCATTCATCTTAATCTCCCAGGGAGCTGTTTAAAAAAAAACAAAAAACAAAAAACAAACAAAACTGGCTGGCTATTTGTCATGGGCAGACAAACATACCTACGCTCACAAAAGCAGACTTAGAACTTGGTCTTCCCCCTTCATCCTCCCCACACCTCACCCCAGCACTCCAGAGGTGACATTCAACAGAGGAGTTACCACAAAAATCACTGCCCTCATAAAGCTTACTTTCTGGTCGGGGAGGTGAACAAAAAGAAAGAAGAAAAATACATGGTATGTTAGAAAATCACAAATCCCAGAAAGAAACAGAAAGGACAGGATGTGCAGGGTGTGATTACAATTTATAAGGTGGTCAGGAAAGGCCTCACTGAAGGGGTAACTTTTATTTATTTATTTATTTAAAGATTTTATTTATTTACTTGACAGAGATCACAAGTAGGCAGAGAGGCAGGCAGAGAAAGAGGTGGAAGCAGGCTCCCTGCTGAGCAGAGAGCCCAACACGGGGCTTGATCCCAGGACCCTGGGATCATGACCCGAGCCAAAGGCAGAGGCTTTAACCCACTGAGCCACCAGGCACCCCTTATTTATTTTTAAAAAACATTTATTTATTTATTTAAGAGAAAGAGAGTGAGAGAGAGCACGAGCGGGAGGAAGGGCAGAGGGAAAGGCAGAGGGAGAGAGAATTCTAAGTAGACTCCCCACCAAGTGTGGAGACTGATGTGGGGCTCGAGCTCATGACCCAGAGACCATGACCTGACCTGAAATCATGAGTTGGATGCTCAACCGACTGAGCCATCCAGGGCTCAAGCCACAGGGGTAACTTTTAAAATGGAGGTCATGAAACTTTAGGGGGAAGGGGCAAGATAGCAGTAGAGTAGGGGTCCTCATTTCATCTGGTCCCTCAAATTTAGCTGGATATATAACAAACCATTCTGAACACATACAAATTCAACTTGAGATGTAAGAAAATATACCTGGATCTCTACAAGCAGAAAAATGACTACTTTTTGCAAGATTAGGAGGTGCAGATACTTGAACCTTCTGGGGAAATATCAGAAGATAAATGGAGGTTGGGAGGGAGCTTCCACTGGAAAGTGATATAACACTAGAGTGCAAAATCTGGACCTTTAGAAATCCGCTCCAGTGAGAGACATCCCTTCCTGAACACAGGGGATGAATAGGGCAGAAGCCTAGGTGTATAACTGTGGTCTCAGGATTCCAGGACACTCAGTAAGAATGGGGGAGCATGAATGGATAGAGTGCCCAAGTAGTGGGGTGGGGAGACTGGTTATGGTCAGTGAGCCCCAAAGGGACTTCCAGCTCTGGTCACCATAAACCATGGGCTAGACCAGTAGGGAGACCGCTGTTTGCCCGAGCACCCTGAAAAGGACTGGAAAGTTCGAGCTATTTAACATCCCCAGGGAGGTACAGAACAGCTGTGCTCATGACTGGGCAATAGCTCTCAGGAGGCAGCAACACAGGGAAGGACACTAGGGTGGCACCCAGTTGTGACCTGGGAGCAGCAGAACCCGGTGAGCAGGCAAGCCCATAACCGCTTGAGGCTGCAAAGACACAAAGCGCAGAGATGCTCTGGGTCACGGGAACACCTCCTGGGAGTGTGTCAGTGGGCGTGAGCCGTTGAGATTCAGTGGGTTGGCACACAAAAAGGTTATACCCACGACTAGGCAACAGCTCTCAGGGCAGTGTGGACCGGTAAAGGACACTGGGGCAGCAGCAAGCCGAGACGTGGGAGCAGTGGAAGAGAGTACAGGCATAAGCCTAGGCATCTCCCAATGGCAAAGACACAGAGCACAGAAAAGCTTGAGAGTTCTCTGCACTCCTCCTGGGAGACCTGCAGAAGGCACTAATAACATGAGTCTGTGGAAATGGTACACACGGAAGTAGAGACAGTTCATTCCTGGAGGGTTTATTGAAGAAAGGGGACAATGACCTTGAGGCTCTAGGCCACAGATTCCTGTGTGATTATATTTGTTCTGACCCTCTAAAGAGGCATGGAAAGCTGCAGGGAACAAAAGCCACACAGACCACCAGCTAACATTAAACCCATCCCTCTCTCAAGGGGTCAGGTAACTCCACCCAGACAAAGAGGCCTGAGAAGCCAAGCCGCAGGACCCTCCCCCAGAAGACAGACTGGAAGACCGGTGAATGGTAAGCTTATATCCCACAATACCATAAAACTCCAGTGCAAGGGGAAAATAATATATTGAGCTGCAGGTGATCCCTCACAACTCGCTTGTGCTTCAGGCTACAATTTTTTTTTAATTTTAATTTTTAAATGTTTTTTTCAGTGTTCCAGGATTCATTGTTTATGCACCACACCCAGTGCTCCATGTAATCTGTGCCCTCCATAATACCCACCCAGGCTCACCCAACCTCAACGACCCTCCCCTCCAAAATCCTCAGTTTGTTCCTCAGAGTCCATAGTCTCTCATGGTTCATCTCCCCTTCCAATTCCCCCCAACTCCCTTCTCCTCTCCATCTCCCCATGTCCTCTGTGTTATTCCTTATGTTCCACAAGTAAGTGAAATCATATAATTTGACTCTCTCTGCTTGACTTATTTCACTCAGCATAATCTCTTCCAGTCCCATCCATGTTGATACAAATGTTGGGTATTGATCCTTTCTGATGGAGGCATAATAATACTCCATAGTATATATGGACTGTATCTTTATCCATTCATCCAGTGAAGGGCATCTTGGCTCTTTCCACAGTTTGGTGACTGTGGCCATTGCAGCTCTGAACATTGGGGTACAGATGGCCCTTCTTTTCACTACATCTGTATCTTTGGGGTAAATACCCAGTAGTGCAATTTCAGGGTCATAGGATAGCTCTATTTTTAATTTCTTGAGGAATCTCCACGATGTTCTCCAGAGTGGTTACACCAACTTGCATTCTCACCAACAGCCTGAGAGGGCTCCCCTTTCTCCACATCCTCTCCAACACATGTTGTTTACTGTCTTGCTAATTTTGGCCATTCTAATTGGTATAAGGTGGTATCTCAATGTGGTTTCGATTTGAATCTCCCTGATGGCTACTGATGATGAACATTTTTTCATATGTCTGTTAGCCATTCGTATGTCTTCATTGGAGGAGTTCTGTTCATATCTTCTGCCCATTTTTTTGACATGATTATCTGTTTTGAGTGTTGTTGAGTTTGAGGAGTTCTTTATAGATATTGGATATCAGCCCTTTGTCTGTACTGTCATTTGTGAATATCTTCTCCCATTCTGTGGGTTTCCTCTTTGTTTTGTTGACTGTTTCCTTTGCTGTGCAGAAGCTTTTGATCTTGATGAAGTCCCAAAAGTTCATTTTTGCTGTTTCCTTTGCCTTCGGAGATACATCTTGAAAGAAGTTGCTGTGGCCAATGTCAAAGAGGTCACTGCCTATGTTCTCCTCTAGGATTCTGATGGGATTCCTGTCTCACATTGAGGTCTTTTATCCATTTTGAGTTTATCTTTGTGTATGGTGTAAGAGAATGGTCCAGTTTCATTCTTCTCTACATAGCTGTCCAATTTTCCCAGCACCATTTATTGAAGAGAGTGCCTTTTTTCCACTGTATATTTTTTCCTGCTTTGTCAAAGATTAGTTGACTATAAAGTTGAGGGTCCATATTAGGGCTCTCTACTCTGTTCCACTGGTCTATGTGTCTGTTTTTGTGTTCAGACTACAATTTTACATTTATTTTTACTTTTTTCTTTTCTTTCTTTCTTTCTTTCTTTTTTTTTCCTACCCTGTTCCCGTTTCAAATAGATTCTTATTTCCCAACTTAGGTTTTTAAGTCATTTTTTAACTTTTATTATTTTCACATCTACATTTTAGATTTATACCCCATACTACTCTGTTTTTCTCTATTCAATTTTATCTTGAGAATATATACACACACAGATATATAGATATATATAGATATATATTCATATATATTCATATATATATAATGTATTTTCTGATTTCTTTGAAATTTTGTGATATAGTGTCTTCTAACACACAGACCAATCAATCAGGAACAGACAGATCACCCTGCTTTGTCCACTCTGGGAGATTATAGTCTCTCTTCCCCCCCACCCCTTTTTAAAATTATTTCGGATCATCTTGGCTTTGGTGGCATATCTGTCTCAAGAATTCTTTCTTGGCACGTATTGCATGGAGCACTGGGTATGGTGCAAAAACAATGAATTCTGTTATGCTAAAAAGAAAAAAAAGAAAAAAAAAAAGAATTATTTCTTGGTCGTTGGCTCCAGACCTCACTCCACTGAACCTCACTTATATTCCAAAACCATCATAGCCACTAGGTACAAACCAAATTATCATCCCAAGACTCAAACGCCAGGAAAAGGAAAAAAAAAAAAAAAAAAAGAGGATGATGACTTAAAATTTGTGAACCTGAAGTAACCTGTGAATGTCAAAGAACTTAAACAAAAATGTCATGACCTGTGAATATCACACAAAGGATCAATAAAAACTGTGATAACTAGAGTGGTACCTGAGAGTGGCACTAAATCCATAAATTTTGATCACAAATCTCAGTTAAGCTCAGAGACAGATCAAAAGGAAGGAATTTTATTTTTATTTTTTTAAGTTTTCATTTATTTACTTGACAGAAAGAGACACAGTGAGAGAGGGAACACAAGCTGGGGAGTGGGAGAGGGAGAAGCAGGCCTTCCACTGAGGAGAGAGCCTAATGTGGGGCCTGATCCCAGGACTCTGGGATCATGACCTGAGCTGAAGGCAGATGCTTAATAACTGATTATTATCCACCCCAAAAGGCAGGAACTTCAAACAAACAAACAAAAAAACCCCCCAAACCCCAAAACAACAATAACAAAAACCCCAAACTGATGGGGTTTTGGAATACAGGTGAGGTTCGGAGCCCAGGACTAAGAAAGAACTCTTGAGAAGGCTTTGGTGCAAATAGGTGGTTTATTAAAGGAGGGGAGCAGGATCTGCGGGCAGAAAGAGCTGCTGCAGGGGATTGTGAGGCATGGTTGATTATATACTCAGGTTGGGGAGGTAAGGAAAGGGAGGTTTCAAAAGGATTTTCATACGTTAAAGAAGATGCACAGGATACCTGAGCCTTTGCCATTTTCAAGGTTGTTTTTCCCTCTAGCAAGGCATTAACATTAAGATAGTTGGGAATGGAAGGTCCCACAGGTCCCACCCAGGAGTGGGGGTGGGGGAATTGCAGGGTGCCAGTTTATGCTTTGTCCTCCATTTGTCTTCTGTTCCTTCATCATGAACGACAGGCCCAAAAAAGGCCTCACATAGGTAAAGCAAGATTTAACACCTAACCTAACTACAGTTTCAACCCTTCAGCAATGTAACCTATAGTTAGCCAAAAGAATTTCCTGGTCAACACTAGGAGGCAATCCTGAAGAGACTCTTTATTTCCCCCTTAGGAAGGTGACCTTGCCTAAATACAGTCTTTGCTAATACATTCCCCTTTTTAAATGCATTTACCCCACCCTTAAAAGCCTTTCTTTTTCTGCAGCTGAGCCAAGATCCCCACTGCTTGCTTGGAATGAATGCTGCCGAATTCACGAAACATTTAATAAAGCCAATTAGATCTTAAAGTGTCCTTTTTTTTTTTTTTTAAACACTACCATACTGATGAAGGAGCAGAAGGCAAACTAAGGGAAAGGACAAGCTGACACCCCACAACTCCCTCCACACCTCCCCCCTCAAACCGACTATAGGCTGGGATATGTGTGACATTCCCCAGGCACTCCTGGCTGCCCTAAAACTATGGAAAAGGAAAAACAAATGGTTAACTGATAAAGATCACAGTCCTGAAGGACTGGAGTCTGTATCAGTTTACAAATGTCTTAGTGATTTACAAGAAAAAAAGCAATCTTATCAACAGCCTAACTTCTACAGACCCATAGACTCAATTTCCTGGAGCCCCTCCACAGAGAAGTGGGAAACAAAGAATGGGACGTAGATAAAGTTAAATTTCATAAATAAATAATTTTCATAACCTGAAACCCTTTGACAAATACTTGAGACAGGCAGAGCATAACTTTCCTCTAAGAAATTCTCAACTGACTAAAGTTAATGCCTAGCTAGAGGGAAAAACATCATTAGCTTGTTAAAGGCAGGCCTCCAGTACCCTGAGAGTCTTCTTTAGCATATGAAAGTCCTTTTGGACACCTCCCATTGTCTTTACCTCCCCCAACTCCTAAGTATATAATTAGCCATTTCTTACAGCCCCAGTCCAGCTTTTTCTGCCTAAAGATCCCTGTTACTTAATAAAACCACCTTTTTTTGCACCAAAGATGTCTCAAGAATTCTTTCTTGGCTGTGGGCTCTGAACCCCAACACTCTAAGCCACAACAATACAATCCAGCGATTTCACTTCTGGGAATATATGCATATCCTAAGGAAACCAAAATTCTAACTCAAAAGGCTATCTGCACCCCCATGTTCACAGCAACATTTGTATAAGAGCCAAGACATAGAAATAACTTAAGTGTCCATCAACGCATGAAGAGCTAAATAGATTTTAAGATACACACAAACACACACACACACGGAATATTACTCAGTCATTAAAAAATAACAAGGAAAACTTGTCATCTATGACAACATGGATTGACCTTGAAGCCACTACACTAAATGAGGTAAATCAGTATGGGGGGGGCAAGATTTGCCTCCCCCAAATATGTCTCTTTTGGGATGCCTGACTGGCCCAGGTGGTAGAGCATGCAACTCTTGATCTCAGGGTCATGAGTTCAAGCCTCACACTGGTATAGAGTTTACTTAAAAAAAAAATGTGTCTTCTGCATAAAGAATATTTTAGGTTGATTATTTTTTAAGAAACTGCAAACACAGGAGAAGCTCTGAAAACCAAGTAGGAGTTATTCTTTTCTAAGAGACATTTACCAGGGAAATACATAAATTATAAGGGGGCAGTTTCCATTTGTTAGGGTGTCTCCCAGCTATCAGAAAGAAGGGGATGATTCCAAATGTCTAGAAATTTTTATCAAGGAATAAGATGACTTAAATCTGCATCACAATCTTATCCTTATTTACCATGATTTTCCTGATAACCTCCTATAACTGACCCCTCCCCCCTCCTAGTTGGTGGACAGTGGTAGTCAAGGTGATGGGTTTGGTCATTTCAGAGTTACTGTTTTTCTGGGTCTTTCCCAGGTATGGATGTTACTAAACTTTGGTTTTTCTCCTGTTAATCTGTTTTTTTATCAATTTAATTATTAGGCCAGCCCTGAAACCTAAAAGGGAAGAAACACTTTTTTTGTCCCTACATTAGAGGAAGACAAATACTGCATGTTTTTATTGATATGTGGAATCTTTAAAAAAAAAAAAAAAAGAAAAAAAAAAAAAAAAATTATATCAAGAAATTGGATTTGTGGTTACCGGAAGCTGGGGAAGGGAGAACTGGAGGAAGGTGGTTAAAAGGTAAAATCTTCCAGGTGTAAGATAAATAAGTACTTAGGGATATAATGTACAAGAAGACTATACTAACACTCCCATGTGATACATATGAAAGTTGTTAAGAGTAAATCCTGAGTTCTCATCACAAGAGAAAAAAAAAACTGTGTTCTAAAATTATATCTACAGAAGATGGATGCTGAGTAAGCTGTGATAATAATTTCACAATATGCTGTACACTAAACTTATGCAGACAATATATGTCAGTTATATCTCAATAAAAGTGGGGGGAAAGGTTTATTATAGAAAATTTTTAAGAAAACCTCACTACACCTCATAACCACAAGGCAAGCTCTGATCAGAAGAGTAAAGCAGTGCACTTTTGAGGAAACAGGTGGACACCCTGTAAAGTGTGGGAAGATCATTTCTTCCTCTTCCCTTAAGTTGCCTTCAAGCCTCCCCCAAACCGTCAGGGGCCGGGGCAATGGTACCTGAACTGGAAACAAATTATCAGTGCTATCTTGGGCAGACAGACCAATCTCCCCAACCTCTCGCAACCAAAACTAAGCTCAGGTCCTCTCTTGCAGTAAAAAGCTTTTTTGTTTCGTTCGAAGATTTGCGTTCTGGTTTCTGTTAAAATGCTGAGCACCTCGGGCAGGTTAACAGCACCCAGTTCTTCAAAGTAAGAGGAATGACAATTTTCTCTTGTCTTCTTGAAAATGAGCTTGGAGGGGAAAATGCAGTGAGACTGGCTTTGAGCTCTGGAGGAGAAAATACAGAATGGGGAAAAGAGGAACTGAGGGAAAGACAAGAGTACTCAAGGTGGAAAGCTCACCATAAACTTCCACACAGGACAAGGGATTTTCTGAAATCTTTTATTAGGTATGGAAAGCAAAGGAGGAAAGCAATGGAGAAAGACCTGAAATTTTATCTACAATTACGCTGACCTTTCTTAGGCAGTAGACAGAGAGAGGGGGAAGCAGGCTTCCCGCTGAGCAGGGAGCCCTATGCGGGGCTCTATCCCATGACCCTGAGATCACGACCTGAGCGGAAGGCAAAGGCTTAACAACTGAGCCACCCATGCCCCCAGATTTTTTTTTTTTTTTAAAGATTTTTATTTATTTATTTGACAGGCAGAGATCACAAGTAGGCAGAGAGACGGGCGGGGTAGGGGGGTAAGGGAGGAAGCAGACTCCCCACTCAGCAGAGAGCCAGATGCGGGGCTCCATCCCAGGACCCTGGGGTCATGAAGGTAGAGGCTTTAACCCACTGAGCCACCCAGGCGCCCCTTTACCCAACATTCTAAACTGACTCCTTTTTTCTAAGTGAGAACTTCTTACAGTGATGGTAGGCCCACCTCTGCGGGGTAGGCAGGAGGGGGAAGCAGGAGTGGTGATTCTGTTTCCAGTCAGCTGCACCCCTTCCTATTCAAGGAAAGCTGGGAACGCAAGGGGCTGAGGGAAGAAGGGGAGGCACAAAGGGCTGAGCACCAGCAGGGAAAGCCTCCGGCCACCGGACCTGCGGACAATCCTGATGAGAGAGGAGGGTCGCCCAGTATCCCCTGCCGATCACCAGGTAAAGTTAAAGAGGATTCCGTGACACGAAGTGAACAACCTGCCCCCTGAGGCGATCCACACCACACCGCCGCCCGGCGTCTGGGGAACAGCCAGGGGAGGGGCGAGGCGTTCGCACAGTCCCCGCCAGGGCTCATGAGTCACATTCCCGGACTGAGCATTTCGTCCCCTCCCTGCCCTCAAGAGGAAGAGGACTCTGCAGCAAGGCGGGAAGGCAAGCAGGAATGCGGGACACGGAGGCGATCCGCGCGGGAGTTGGGCCCCAGCCCTTCCTCTCACCTGTCAACAGTGGGGTGAAGGCCAGGCTGCAGGCCAGGAGGAGACCGCTTGGAGCTGCCGCGCTCATAGCGGAGGCCACCGGGCGCTCTCTGTGAAAAACAGGAGCCAGTCAGGGCCCGCGGAAAGCGACGCCAGGCCACCCGGGCTCCCCTCACCCGAGGGACCTTCTGCCGCTTGGGAACCCTTCCCGCCCCCTCGAGCCAGGTGGGCTGCCTCACGATCGGGCTTTGGAGGCACCTGCGACGCGGAAATGGCGTCCGCTTGCTAGACTGAGGCAGATTCCTGGCGGCCGGCTACTCTCCCCAGAACGCAGGCCGGTAGTATGGCCCGCCCAGCCCGCACCCAGGGCCCGCACACCGCCTGCGGCGGAAATTCGGAATACAGCCCGCCCCGCCCCCCCGCCATGATCCGCAGGGCCTCCGCTTCCTGGTTGGCCCATTCCTGCCGGTCCCTCCTGTTCTTCCCGCCCTCTTAGAGTCCTGGCCAATGAGATGCTGGTGCCGCACAGCCCACGTGACAGGAAAAAAGCCTGGTGGGCTGTTTCCTTCGTTCAGAGAATGGTTCTGTGCGCTTCACCTGCCGTTCACCCACCCCATCCGACCCTATTATACATGTCTTGCCGTGACTGATGCTCTTCCCCACCTACTCTAAAAAACTCTGAGGAAAAGGTACCTAAATGTTTCAATCTCTGCCCTGTCCTGCCACTCTCTGCCCCAGGAAGTCAGTATGTTTACAGTGACTGGGCACCGCAGAGCGTTTTCTTTCTTTTCCTTTTTTTTTTTTCCTGATAGTACTTGATTTTTAAAATTTTACTGGTAGCTCTGCTCAAGCCTCCAATTTCTTTCCTTCTTTCTTTTTCTTTCTTTCTTTCTTTCTTTTTTTCTTTCTTTCTTCCTTCCTTTCTAATTTCTTTTCAGCATAACAGTATTCATTGTTTTTGCACCACACCCAGTGCTCCATGCAATACGTGCCCTCCCTAATACCCACCACCTGGTTCCCCCAACCTCCACCACCCCACCCCCCCCCTCTTCCCCCCCCCCCCTCAAGACCCTCAGGTTGTTTTTCAGAGTCCATAGTCCTCAGAGCGTTTTCTAACACTCGCCTCACCTTGACAGAAACTCCGCCCTGAGCGCTCTAAGGGTGGGGGATCTCACGCACATGCATGAGTCAGTCACTGTACACCCAGTCCCTGTATCGCTGTCTAGGACAGGAGCACATTGTCAGCAGGTGTTCACTAAATGAAGGCTGCCTTCTACCTTTGAGGGCAAGAATTTTAGAATTCTTCCTGTCTTCCCATGGGTGTTTTCAGACCTTGCTTTTGCAGGACCTATAAAAACCCTGCTTTTAGCCATCAAAAGAAATAAAATTTTGCCATTTGCGGTGACATGGATGGAACTAGAGGGTATTAGGCTGATCGAAATAAGTCAATCAGAGAAAGATGATTATCATATGATCTCCCTGATATGAGGAAGTTGAGAGGCAAAGTGGGGGATTTAGGGGATAGGAAAAGAATAAATGAAACAAGATGGGATCAGGAGGGAGACAAGCCATAAGAGACTCTTAATCTCAGGAAACAAACTGAGGGGTGGTGGGGGGGAGAGGTAGGGAGAGGGTGGTTGAGTTATGGACATTGGGGAGGGTATATGCTATGGTGAGTGCTGTGAAGTGTGTAAGCCTGATGATTCACAGACCTGGACCCCTGGGGCTAATAATACATTATGTTAATTAACAAATATAAAATGGCATTTTAGCTAAAATACAACAACAAAAATCTGGTTTTTTTGGGGGAAGCAAACTAAATGCCCGATAAAGAATGAATAGATAAGCAAAATTTGGTATATGTACACAATGAAGTATTATTCAGCTTTTAAAAAGAAAGATAGCCTGTTATAAGCAACAACATGCATGACTCTGAGGACATTATGCTAAGTGAAATTAACCAGTCACAAAAAGACAAATACAACTTGATATGAATGAAGTATTTGAAGTTGTCAGACTTTTAGGAACAAGATAGAACGGTGACTGCCAGGGACTAGGAGGGAGGGTGGGAAGAGGTATAGGTATAGAGTTTCGATTTTGAAAGATAAAAAAAAGTTCTGGGTATCTGTTGCATAACGATGTGCATATAGTTAACAAGACTATATCACAAACTTAAAAATGATTAAAATGGACAATTTTGTTATGTGTTTCTTTGTTTGTTTTGCTACAATTAAAAAACCTGGGCTTCTTTGACATTTGCCTCTACTGCCTTCATTCTTTGTGACAGATTAACCAGCTCCTGGGTTATTTCTGACCATTCCTCAAGTGTTTTGACTCTTGTTTCTTAACTTTCCTCTACACCCCTGGACAAACAAATTTATTCAATGATGAAAAAAATATATTTGTGTCAATGCATATTCTGATGGGTAGAATAGTGGCCCCAAAGGTATGTCCACACCCAAACCCATAGAATCTGTGAATACTACTTAATATGGCAAAAGATGTGATAAGTTAAAGATCTCAAAGACGAATATAGCCTAGATTATCTAGGTGAATGCTAAATGCAATTACATGTATCTTTATGAGAGAAACAGAGACAGTTTTGAGACAAACAGGAGAAGACACAGAAAAGAGGAGGAGGCTTTGAGGCCAAAGAGCCAGAAGTCAAGAAATACTGCAGCAACTAGAAGCTGGAAGAGCAAGGAACACATTCTCCCTAAAGCCTTAGAGTGAATGTAGCCCTGCCAACATCTGATTTCAAATTTCTGGCCCCCAGAACTATGAGAAATACATTTTTGTTGTTTTAAGTGAGTCCATCTGTGGTTAATTTGTTACAGCAGCCCTAGGAAAATCATATAAGTTATCTATTTGTTTCTTGAAGTAATTGCACACTTGGAATGTGGTTAGGTTGGGAAATGGAAAATTTAATTTTAAATAAATTTAAACTTAAATAGTCCAAGCCCTGGAGCTATCATATTTAGTTGATCTACTATGCCTTTTGCCTGCATTCGGATCTCACACATCACACAATAAACTTTCTAACTCCCGGACATCTGTCCCGGAACAGGACCGGCCATTACTATTGCTCTAACTCCTACTTCAGGTCTCTTCAACATTCTCACTCCTGTTGCCACCAGAGTATGTTTGAGCACGTGGACTCCTTCTGGTTTCTTCTCTCTAGTAAGCAAGGAGAGCTTTTAACCTTGTTTTCAAAAAATTCTAAGAGTGATGGTACATAAAATGTTAAGTGAAGAGGTAGCATACCACCTTACAAGGGAGAAAATATAAAATGTCTGAGGTAAATATCTCATCAGACTTTTGGTAATCTAGACCAGCACTGTATGATAGAATTGCAATGTGAGCCACATTTGCATATTAAAATTTTCTAGTAGCTTCACTAAGAAAAGTAAAAAAAAAAACAAAACACAAGTGAAATTAACTTAAATAATATATTTTATTTAGCCCTATATATCCCCAATATTATTCCAACATGTAATCAAGTAGAAAATATTAATGAAATATTACATTTTCTTTCTTTTTGTGCTTCAAAAAAAGCCTTCAAAATGGAGTGTTTTACACTTAGAGAACATTTCAATTTTCACACATTTAGTTTTCAGGGGAAATCCTCAATCTGTATTTTGATCTTACAAAATTTATAGTTGAGGGGCACCTAGGTGGCTCAGTCAGTTAAGTGTCCAACTCTTGCTCAGGTCATGATCTCAGGGTAGTGAGACTGAGTCCTACATCAGGCCCCACACTCAGTGGGGAGTCTGCTGGATCTCTCTCTCTCTCCCTCTACTTCTGCCCCTTTCCCCACTCACGTGCTTGCTCTCTCTCTCTCTCAAATAAATAAATGAACATTAAAAAATTACATAAAATTTATATTTGGAAAGGAGACTCAGATACCCAAGTTGCTTCAAACATACTAGAAATTTTCCCAATTACTGAGTAAAGTGTTAGTTTTTAAATTTAAAGTAATTAAAAGAAAATAAAAAATCAGGTCCTCAGAAGCACTAGTCACATGTGGCAAATAGCTACTCTATTGAAAAGAGACTCTCTAGATTAGCATTTTGGGGGTAGAAACTCTATGTAATAAATGAAGAGAGGAAATACAAACATTTCAGGTGAGCCTACCTAGTAAGGTTGGAATTAAATGATTTATTGAGATTGACAGGTCCCACATAGGGTAATGTGGGTGCAGGACAGTCAGTGCCAGTCCAGCCTCCAACTCCAGTAGGAGACTCCTAGATTCACCCTCACATCAAGAGACAAGGAACTGCCTCATTCCAGCTTGGCATCTGAGCATTACATAGACTATGGTTGAAGAGTATGATGACTGGCTCTACTTGTCCCATTGGTTGTGTCTTCTCTTGACTCTGGCATCATAACTTCTACTCCTGATCCCCCAACAAATCTGAGATGAACTCTAAACTGAATTTTAGTGTCTTGGATCTCCACACCTCACACTTTTCATAGGTCTGGCTTTAACTCAGATAATCCACCAGGTGGTGGCTGGCACTCTGGGCTCAGTTCTCCAATACACAGGTGACAAAGTGGAAAACTGCCCCTCTGTCAGGTTATTAGGGGAAACCACTTGAAGCAGAAACACAGTTTTTGAAAATGGACTGCACTCTAACTTTCAAAACAGATAGTGTATCCAAGCTAAAGGTCTTTTAACACCACTTAGTTCAGATCCATATATTTCAAGATAACACAGATTTAACAGTAACTATACACAGGTATTCTAAAGATATGACTAACTGTTTCAGCAATTCTTTGTTTTCCAAACTCTGATCAATTTTGACCAGTACTGTCCTATGACTAACTCCTATGAATAACTCTATTAATACTTCATCCTTAATCCATCCTTTTTGAGATTTCCCATGGTCCCTTATGGTGACTGTTTTCCTTGTTGTAGAAAGTAATAAATAAACCTTATTGGCTACAAATGTGTTCCTGGTGATCTTTGTCTGTAGGTGTCAAAGCAGATTTCCGACATTTTGTCATGTTTTCCCTGAAACGATCCTCTGAGCATACTTTTGCTGGAGTCTCTCTTCCTTCTCTTGCCTTGCCTTGCCTTGCTTTGCTCTCTTTCTCTCTTTCTTTCTCTTTTGAGAGCGCACACACACACATGTGTACATATGAGCCTAGTGGGAAGGGACAGAGAGAGAGAGGGGGAGAGAGAGAATCCCAGGCAGGCTCCATGCTTAACACTGTGCTGAGGTGGATGAGTGGCTCGATCTTGTGACCTTGAGATCATGACTTGAGTTGAAACCAAGAGTTGGAGGTTTAAATGACTAAGCTTCCTAGGAGCCCCTGCTGGACACTTTCTAATCACGTCATTTGATATTTAAATATCCTTATCTACATTCAATACAAGAACTACAACATCTAATGACTCCTATTATATTATATTATAGGTAACATTACTACATGCACATCTGAGGATATTTATTCTTTCAAAAGAGGACCAAGAAGGTTTAGTGAACATCTCTATTGGTAAGTCAGGCAACATGGCACATAAGGAAAAAGGGGACTCTTTCCTTGGTAGATAAAGCCCATCATGAATTCAAGTCCCTAACCCCCCCCCACCTTTTTTGTTTTTCCAGTCTATCCCAAAACTCTAAGGAGCTGAATAGAATAGGTTAATCTCATTTAACAAACGCAGAATACCTAAAATTTGCCCAATATGGAATGAATTTGCATCCCTTTGATCTGATAGTTATTAGATTTACAGCAATAATAATTTCAGTGGTTTGGCGCTGCCAAAATTAAATCATCATGTGTTAAGAATTCAAAGTTAATTGAGAAAGTAGAGGTTGTTTACATATATAAAGTAGGGCTTCTCTACCAGTGTACTAAAAAGGGGTTACAGGTAAGGGGAGATACCAAACCTTCCCCTCCAAACCCCCACCAATTCCCCAACTCTGAATTTACTCAGAATAAAACTTAGATGTAAATCAGAATCACTTGAAGGGCTTGTTGAACATAGACTGTTAGCCCTGATTCCAGAGTTTTATTCAATAGCTCTGAGATGGGACCCCAGGTTTTGCATTTTTAACAAGTTTCCAGGTAATGCTGATGTTTCTGGCCTAGGGAACACACACTGAGAACCACAGCCTTGGGGTGTGTGGTGCACTTAAACAAGTCATGTCTACCTGTAAGTAGCCTCATATGTTTATCTCAATGTGCCAAACATATGCTACAATTTTATATACATATATCTCATAATGGGAAGATGTGGACTCTAGACTGCCCCAACTTTAGAAATCTTGACAGCATCTTAAAGAAAAGGAAAAGGGAAGAAACTGGATGGAAAAGTGGGATTGGAGGTGTTTGTGTTAAATGAAGAGTGATGGGGCCATATTTAAATACTTGCCTGAAAAAGCCTTATAAGGAGTATGAGAAGCATACCTTTTATTTTAATAGGATATGGGGACAGAGTCGAAAAGTGAAAGTTGAAAGTAAGTGGAAATAAGTTAAATAAATTCTAAGAAAAGAAAAAAGATTCCTTTTGCTAGTTTATATTCCTATAAAGTAAAAGTTAAGTCTTCTCTACTGGTTTTCTATTGCTGTTTAGAAATCATTACAAATTTAGTGGCCTTAAACATTTATTATCTCAGAGTTTCTGTAAGCAAGAGTCCAGCACTGGCTAGCTGGGGTGAAATCAAGGTATTGACCTAGTTGCTGTCTCCTCTGAGGTTTGGGGTCCTCTGCCAAGCTAACTCAGGTTGTTGGAAGAATTTAGTTTTTTGCTAGGACTGGGGTCCCTGTTTTTTGGCTGCTTGATGGCTAGGAGTTACTCTTAGTTCTTGGAAGTCACTTATGTCCTAGCTATGTGGGACTCTTAAACATGCCAATGACTTCTTCAGAGGTTCAGTACAATCTCTCTAGCCTGATATGATGGAATTGTGTACATCACATGATCATGGGAGTGACTATCTAATCACCTTGCTTAAAACCTAATTAAGGTGTTGACAATCTCATCAAACTCACAGTCCCTGTCCACCCTCATAGGGAGGGTATTATGCAGTGTGTATATACCAGGATGCAAGAATCTTAGATCCAACTCAGAATTCTACACATCTAACAGGACCTGGGAAATGGTGGGGTTGGAGATTTGGGCTTTTTAGAATGGGAGAGAAAGCTTACTAGGAAAATCTAGAAGGCCTGTGAAGGAATGTTAACCTCACACTTGAAACTTTATGCCATAGTATTTAAATGTTCTAGCCTTGGCTAGAAGGCTGCATAGCTTTTCTCTAGTGGAGTTTAGCAATGAGGTGTAGTTGGGAGGAAGTTAGCACAGTTTGGTCCAGGGTTGTTTTGTTGTTGTTGTTGTTGTTGTTTTTTTTTTTTTTTTTTTTTTTTTTTTTAGATAAGTATAGCTTAAATAGCACAGAGCACAGTTGTTTTTGGAGGTACCTAGATAACTCAGAAAAAATGGGATATGGGCCTAACTGGAGTAGGTAGAGATAGATATGTAGTAAGCAGGGATTTATGGTAGTGAGGAAGGAGAAAGGTCCTAAAAACACCATTTCTTTAAAAAGACAGGTGGTTTTATTTGAACATACTGTACACAAGGCTACTTAAGAAAATGGATACTTCTACTGGTTTTATTTGAGGTCTCTGAGGGAAAGATCTCAGAAGGAAATAATTCTTGGTAATGGCATAATCTTTAGTATGATCATGGAATGCAATGGCTGAAGTGATTTATAAAAATCATTTGAGATTGGGGTTTTTAATGGAGCACTCATAAGGATCCTAAATCAGATATCCAGAATCACTGTAGGAATTTGGGTGGGAAGAAAGACTGTAAGCAGGCACTATAACCCTCAGTAAATTAGGTCAATAGCTGATATTGACAAGGGGATGCAGAAGGTGAACAGCCAATGGTTAGAACCTCAAAAAGAACAGTTTATGGCAAGGAATAAGAGAAGCTATGGTTGAGGAGTAGCTCTGGGCAACAATATAGAAACATATATAACTGAAACACAAATCAACTCATATGAGTGTCCTGGGTTGTAAGGTAAAGCATATTTACTGTGGATCAGTTCAAAAAAGTTTGAAAAACACTGATCTTTGCCAGGGGACATAGATGCTAACCATAAGCCAGCTGAATATTTAAGATGAGTGAAAAATAAAATTTGATCATCTCTAGAACTTATAAGCCAAAGAATCTCTCTCTCTCTCTCTCTCACACACACACACACACACACACACACACACTCTAAGGGAATGATTAAAGAACAACAATAGTGTCCTCAGGGGTGGGATGGATGGTTCTGTGATGTGCTCCAAATGTGAGAATGGCCTGCACCTCTTCATCACCACTGTAAAAGGTTAATCTTGTATGTCTTGTATGTGAAATTCTTCACAATACTTTTTAGCATCCCATCATTGTAAGTAATATTCAACATATCCCTGCTTCCAGAGACAGAGAAAAAAAAAAAACAAACAACCTTCTGATAGTTCCCTACCTAAAAAGTCCTCTTTTCTATAGTAGAGTCTCTGTGAAAGTCTACCCAGAACCTCCCAGCAGCAGAGAAGGTAATGCTTCTTTGCCAGAGGGAAGTCGTACGTGTGAAATATTTGGAGTTCCCTAAAATCTCCAAGTGGCTCTAGAACCCCTACTGAAATCTATCTCAATACTTCTCGGGTCTCCTTGAGGGGTTGCTGATTGTTTAGGTTTAAAACTATCTCTTCTATGTAACAAGAATTCCTATGTTAAGAATTTGGGTATTTGCCAAATAGTGGGTCAATGTTCCTGAGTCCTAATTGTCAAGGACAAGGAAGGACCAGGCCTGGCAGTTTAGCAGGTTGAAAAAACAGCCCTTTTACATTCAATTTATGACCTACATAGTCAGCAAGAAGGTCAGCCCAAGGTGTTAGCTCCCTGTTGTTCTTCCAAGGTTGACAAGGTGCCAAGAGGAGCCTGATGACTGCAACTTAAATAACAAGGCACTTGGCTGCTGAGAAGCCCATGCCAAGCTGCAGCTATAGCTCAAGAGGGTGGAACCAGAAACCTTGGGCCACCTCAGACCTGGAAAGGTGATGAGACACCATCTCATGACAGCCTCCCAGGGAAGGGGAGGTGGGGTGGGGAGACAGTCTGAAGGCAGCTCCCCATAGGATTCCCACATTCTCTGGTTCTAGGAGGGTCAGAAGCTGTCCTGGTAAGACTCAGCTAAGGCACGCTACATGGACTGGATACGTGAAAAGTTGCCAGGGTGCCATGATGGAGCAGCTGCCCTACACTCAGGAAGTGGTCTCTCAGTATGGCTCATGCTGCTTGTCTGTCTGGTTGTTTTCTGCATGATAACCACAATTCTGTAGGCATACTATGCCCATCCTTATCTCACTGGAAATGCAGGTCAAATCCCACAACAGCATGTCCCAGTCTACAGTTCTGTTAAATTCAACCTGTGGATCAGAAATGGAGAGCTTTTTACAATGGGGGGGGGGGGGCTAAATCTGAGTGCTCTGAAAATGCAAACTGTATCTATGAATATAAGAGTGTCAATGTTTGAAGAAATATCCTAGCATGATGAAACCTCCTTATCAAGACTGGAAAGAATGGAGGAAACTGAGCCTCAGAAAAATGATTGACTCTCCAGTCAATCAGTTTCCTCAATTCTAGATGAAAGGATGAAGCCAGCTTCCATGTGTGAAATCCATTGCTTTTAAAATTTTCCCTGACCACAAGTTTTAACGAGGTTAGTCCAAATAGGGAGAATGGAGCAAAGATCTTAGATGCCTAAGATAATTTCTGGAGCATTACTTCCTGTAGATAAAAACCTTTTAAATCAATGAAATCCCTTTATAAATTATAATGGCCTTTTCTGTAGAAATAGAAAATCCCATCAAAACCCATCCTAAAATCCGTATGAAACCTAAAGGGATCCCCAAAATAATCTTGATAAATAGCAAAAGGTGCAGCTTTCACACTTATTTATTTTGAAACTTACTAAAATAACTTACTAAAATAAACAAAATAGTTTGGTACTGGAATAAAGACAGACAT
This sequence comes from Lontra canadensis, assembly GCF_010015895.1. Taxonomy (NCBI): domain Eukaryota; kingdom Metazoa; phylum Chordata; class Mammalia; order Carnivora; family Mustelidae; genus Lontra; species Lontra canadensis. The sequence goes on along the minus strand of NW_022631193.1, from coordinate 771,733 downwards.
ATAGAATATTGAAATAGAATAGAAAGCCTAGAAATATACCCTCTAGTACACGATTAACTGATTTTTGACAAGGGTGTCAAGACCCATTGAATGAAAGAAGGACAGTCTTTTCTACAGATCATATTGGAAAAACTATAAATCCACATGCAACCAAATGAAGTTGAACCCTTCATAGCAGTGTTATTTTGAAATGCCAAAAGGTGGAAACAGCCTAAATAGCCAGCAGAAGATGAGAGGATAAAAAACGTGGTAAATACATACAGAGGGATATTATTTATTCTTTTTTAAAGAAGATTTTATTTATTTATTTGAAAGAGAAAGCACACATGCATGAGCAGTGGGGGAGGCAGATGAGCAGAGGGGGAGGGAAAAGCAGCCTCCCCACTGAGCTGGGAGCTCCAGGGCAGGGTCGAGGGAACTCAACAGCACCCTGAGATCGTGACTTGAGCCCAAGGCAGATGCTTAACTGACTGAGCCACCCAGGCACCCCATTATTTATCCCTAAAAAGGAATGAAATTCGAATACACATTACAATATGGATGAACCCTGAAAACATTACACTAAGTGAAATAAAGCAGACATAAAAGGACATATATTCGAACAGAAGATGGCAGGGAAGTAGGAGGAGGTGCCCTTTCAACCTGTACCCTAAAGTGAGCTGATTACCTTCCAAAGAACTCCGATCACCCATGAAATCAGCCTGAGATCAGAATTATACACGTCTGGATCTCTACAGGAGCAGAAGACGCCAGTGGGCAGTATTTCTGTGTTTTTGTGTTTGTCCTGATAGTATCTATAAATCTTACACTTGGGGTTCTTTTTGACGAGGTTCTTCCTTTATTTGCATATATATATATATTTTTTTTCCTCTTGTCATATACTTTTATCAGCCTTTTTGTTAGTCTGTTTTTGTTTGTACACTTCATAAATCTTACCTTGGGGCCCATTTGGGCTGAACCTTCTCTTTTATCTTCCCTTTCTTTCCTGTCTCTCTCTCTCTTTTTTTCTTTTTTTTTTTTCTTTTTTCGCTCGTTTGGGTGGGGAATCCGGAATGCTCAGGAGCATTCCAGGGTGCACCTTGACTGCACCACGGTTGATACATCCAGCTACATCCATTCAGCCATCTCTCACCAAAATGACTAGGAGGAGGAATGTCCAACAGAAGAAAAATACAGAGGCTGGGCCTTCTGCAACAGAGCTAATGGCTATCAACATAGACAATATGTTGGAAAGAGAATTCAGGCTAACAATTATCCAGGCAATAGCTAGGTTGGAGAAAGCCATGGATGACCAAACGGAATTGATTAGGGCAGAACTGAAAATGACCAGGGATGATGTTCACAATGTTAGGGCAGAGCTGAAAGCTACCAGGGATGAGGTTGACAATGCTCTCAATGAGTTCCAATTGAATCTAAATTCTCTCAAAGCTAGGGTAACTGAGACAGAAGATAGAATTAGTGATCTGGAGGACAAACAGATAGAAAGGATCAGGAGGAAGCCTGGAACAAACAGCTTAGAAGCCACGAAAACAGAATCAGGGAAATAAATGATGCCATGAAACGTTCCAAAGTCAGAATTATTGGAATCCCTGAAGGAGAGGAGAAAGACAGAAGTCTAGAAGACATAGTGGAACAACTTCTTCATGAAAATTTTCCCAATCTCGCTACTGGAACCAGCGTTTATGTACTAGAGGCCGAACGGTCTCCACCCAAGATTATAGATTCCAGAAAAACATCAAGGCACCTGATAGTCAAATTGAGGAATCATAATTGTAGATATAATCTCTCGAAAGTGGCTAGGACAAAGAGGCTCCTTACTTACAGAGGAAAGCCCATCAGAATAATGTCAGACCTGTCCACAGAGACCTGGCAAGCCAGAAAGGGCTGGCAAGATATATTCAGGGCACTCAATGAGAAGAACATGCAGCCAAGATTACTTTATCCAGCAAGACTGACATTCAAAATGGATGCAGAGATAAAGAGTTTCCAAGACTGGCAAGGCTTAAAAGACTATGCAACCACCAAGCTGATACTGCAGGAAATATTAAGGGGGGTTCTATAAAAGAGGAAAAATCCTAAGAATAGCATTGAACAGAAATATAGAGGCAATCTACAGAAAGAAAGACTTCAAAGGTAACACGATGTCAATAAAAACGAATCTATCAATAATCACTCTCAACATGAATGGCCTAAATGCGCCCATAAAATGGCACAAGGTGGCAGATTGGATAAAACGACAGGACCCATCCATATGTTGTCTACAAGAGACCCATTCTGAACCTGATGATACACCCAGACTGAAAGTGAAGAGATGGAGAATCATCTTTCATGCCAATGGGCCTCAAAAGAAGGCCAGGGTAGCGATTCTCATATCAGACAAATTAGATTTTAAGCTAAAGATTGTAGTCAGAGATACAGAAGGACACTACATCATTCTTAAAGGGACTATCCACCAAGATGATCTAACAATTCTAAATATCTATGCCCCCAATATGGGAGCAGCCAATTACATAAGAAAACTGTTAATCAAGATAAAGAGTCATATTGATATGAATACATTAATAGTAGG